>NC_012873.2:64242444-64488614 GCF_000003195.3 Sorghum bicolor
GAAGATAGTAGTTATAAAATTGATAGAACCTAAAACTGCAAGGCGTTGCTATCCATCGCAATACCCACCCACAAGAAGTAGTGGCAATTCTCTTCCCTTTGCTGACTAAAAGCTGTAAATTGGGGCTTATCGGGACCAATGTTACGAGCTTCTGGAATACAATGGGATCTTCGTAAAATCGATCCTTATGAGTCTTACAATCAATTCGATTGGAAAGTCCAACTTCCTCGGGGGTTGGCTTTGTAATGGAACATGAAAACACCTTTTTTGCTTCGCCTCTTTTCCAACCTCTTACCAACTCGGGATGGCCTCCTCTCGGTCAAGGATCCGACCTTCCCCTCGCTCCGGGGTTCTATACTTTCGATGCTTCTCTTTCGATACGATAGCTATCCCCTGTTTAGTTTCTCGGCTTCCTATCTCTTAGGAAAGACTAGCTGGATCAGGTTAAGGGAAGGAAGCACATCGATAACGCGCCCTCTTCCACCTATAGGTAGTTTGAGAGAAGTTTCTTTTGAAGTGGATACCTCAAGACCAAAAATAGCCCGTAATAATCCAGCTTCCGCGATATACGACGATTCGCTCGCTATCTGAGGCGTTAATTTACCTACTAAAATATCGCCAGTTTCTACCCAGGATCCCAACCTCACAACTCCATTTCTGTCCAAATTGCGGAGTAAATGTTCTTCTAGATGTGGTATTTGATCCGGGCTGTTTCCCTCTCGACGATGAAGCTTATCCCCCATCGTCTCACTGGCCGACCTTGACCCCTGTTATTTTTGGGTCATATCTAGTATTCAGAGTTTGCCTCGATTTGGTACCGCTCGCGCAGCCCTCACCGAAACAGTGCTTTACCCCTAGATGTCCAGTCAACTGCTGCGCCTCAACGCATTTCGGGGATAAACAAGGAAGTGAAATTCGGCGATGCCCCTTTCGGGGGGCATTCCGATTTCGCTAGTACCATCTTTTTTGCCGCGCAAATCCAAACGGATTGCTCATATTTATTTACCCTACCCCATTTCAAAGTTTGTGCCTTGTTTCAGCCCTTCCTTCATCTTAACCTTCCAGTACTAATCTATCTTTATGGGGACTCATCTGACCTCCGAGCTACCCTGTCAATTGTAAAAAGGATTCGAAGCGTACCGAAGACTCGAAGGATACTGAAGATTTGAAGGATACCAAAGATTCAAAGGATTAGGTTTTTCTAGGGTAATAACTTCCAAGTTTCAGAATTTAAGTGAAGAGACTTATTTTTTACCCATGGTTGTGATGCTCGGCGACGATCATCCGTGGCACAAGAAGGTTTGTCATCACAGGTAGATACATAGTATAAGTCCAAAGTCGATAGCTTATCATCCTCGACTTGTCACCAGCTCAATTGGCCTTGTTAAGATTGTACAAGGAGCAAAAGAAAAAAAAAAGGAGGGAAACGTGATGAGGCAATCAGTGTCGTGGTCCTCTTGGTTGTGTTCACTGTGTTCCTATTGTGTCCAACTCCTCCCTCGACAACACCTACATCCACCGGTAGTGGAGGGTTGCTCCTGCTCTGGTTCATGTGGACTAGAACATCAGGCGCCCTTCGGGCGCCCTACAATGATTTAAAGAATAAAAGCTACTATCATACTGGGTAGATAAAGACTTGTAGTTAGATGGTAGCTAAAATCTAAGCACATGCAGTTACATATAGAGTAATTGTTAGCATAACCACGGCATCAGCATCTAAGATGAGGCATATATGCACCAACATAAACATAGCACAAATTATGAAGCAACAACATAACCTCCATATCCTAATTTTAAAATGAAATGAAAAAAAATCTTATTTCTTATTGTGTTCCAAATCAACTAAACATGCATTGAATATCATGATGCCATGAAGCAGGTGTCATGTGCCTCAAGCTAAAATCATGTTTCTTACTGTGTTCAGAATCAAATTATGCATATAGCTAAATAATTCACCAAAATATCTAGTTTATACTAACACAACAATAAGTTTTTCAATACGAAACGTGTGATGTAGAGCAGCAGGCATTAATGTCGTCGTTTAGCAATATGCAGATCAGCTAGGGCTAGTGCAACTCCAATAAACCAAGGCATCAATGCCGTCCTTTAGCAACAAGCAGATCAGGTGGTGCAACTTCAAGAAATCCAAATTCGAGACGAATAGCCAATTCATAGAGCTTTTTTGCCTACAAGGGATGCAGTGATATTTATATCAGCACAATAGGTACTGCAAGTGTGCGACCTACATCCTTGAAGGAAAAATATAACCATAATAAAACAATAAAATAAGTGAAGCATCTAACTATTTACCATTGTCAGCTTATGATTTGTCGAATCTAGAAGGAAAAAAAGCATAGGAAGTCTTGCTTTACAGTATCATTGTCATGTTTGTGAATATTCATGTATTTCACTATTAAGCAATTTTGACCGAATAGTAAATCGGAATAAGTACTATTTTTAAAAGATGATTACATTGTATAAAGCAAGACAGCACAACTTCTGTTAATTTCAATAGGTAATTTTTAGCTTTATCATAATAAAATAATTCCTACTCTAAAATTAAGCCCACAATTATCATACCCACAGAGCTTTGGAAAAATGAAATAAGAAAATTGGAGACGTTGCGGGTTCAATGCCTAGAGGACACAAGATGCTTTGAGTGGGATATCAACTGATCTTGTCAACATTCTTCATGATGACTTGGGACTCATTGAGTTTATAAATTTCCAGATCCAAAAGAATCTTTATGGAATCAAACACATGGGTGAAATCTTCAAGAACTCAGCCTTAGAAACATAGAAAATCATACATTTAACAGATATATCAATCAATATCATTATTCTAGTATCCTAGTTCAAGTGTAAGCTTATTTTTATCCTTTTCAAGCTATGGCGATAGCGTCAGTTGCAATTTCAGGTTTGACATCAATCAAGCACCTCAAAAAAAGAAGAAGAGAAATACAGTCGTAGGACATGGAAAATAGTGAATACGATGTGTCTTGTGAGGGATTAAAACCGAGATTAATCTATCATCGGTAGCTACGAACAATTAAATGAAGCTAGCTATCTTTTGGTGGTTGTTCTAATTTTACATTTATTTAGTAGTAAATTTATCGCAAGTCATTTTCTTTTGGAGCCAGGTGAGTGGACTGGCTTAAAAGATTTTAGTTGGTGATACATACTAAATGAACTTTACTTGTATATCATATATTGGTCAAGATGGTGGGCTGAGCGCTCAGTCCATAAATATTTGATAAGCTTTTTGACTAAACTTGGCGCCTTTTCTAGAGCATCATGATCATTGCATAGTAATACTGTTGTGAATTAGATAAATAAAGAGAAAACAGAGGTACCTGCTTGCACTGCCTCCTGACCTTGAGGTTCTGATTCACCATGTGACAAATCCCCTTAAGCTCCTCCTGCATATATGCCTACATGTATATTTCAACAGATAAAGAATCCAGATTAAATGTCACCACCGAATGATCAATCAACAGTTTCAATTAGAATCCAGCAAGCTAAGGTAAACATTTAGGAATGGACCACATCACTCTCCTACATTACTTTTCTTGACATCTGAGTGCAGACTCCCTATCCATCATCCGGATGTTCCTGAATCCATCGGGTACCCACTACCAGTAGGTGCTCTTCATCCTCCTCGGCGTCACCAACACTGAGCAGTAGAAGAGGTAATCTTGAGCGCAATGGCCTGAAGAGTCCTATACTGCATTATCCTAGGTTGCATACAAATCCACGTGAAGGCCTCACCTTGGGGGCGATGCCGACGGCCTGCTGTGCAGATCGATGATGAGCAGCCTTGCAGGGGCAGCACCGCGTGGCCTGATGTTGAAACGACCTAGATTTTTCCACAAGGGGAAAAATCCACAGATTCGAATTATAATGTGATAATTCAAAAATTGAGCCACCACATTATCATATATCAGCTGTTATCATAGTCATACATCGTGAAAAACAAGATTACAACACATTTACTTTACAACTCTTAGTTAACAAGCCTATTACATCGTTTTACTAGCGGAAACACACACGAATCTTTTTCGGAGTCGATGTAGCGCGTCAGCGGTGAAGGCTCCTCCTTCACGGGTAATCATCAGAGTCGGCGTAGTTTATCAGCGGGCGTAGCCTTCATCTCCGAACCAAACTTGAGCGCAGGAACGAGACCACCTAATCCTTCTATTATCCGTAATTATCGTCATAGACCATGTTCAAAACCTGCTAAACAACTTTCAGTACGATTTGTACTGGCCACTGGCTCCCACCCTATGCTTTTGCGTAAGCTTTGTGGTAAGTGGAATGCAAAGGGTAGATCAAGAGTACTATATATGGTTGTAGTTTTCCTATACAAGTTCATCAATATTTTATAATAATTCATCAAGTTTTATTCCATCTCAACCACACATCCATCCATCCATCCCATCACACACATCTCACCACACTCTCACTCTCTAGGCGGCAGGTACGACTCCCGCTCGTGCCTTGCCTCAACGGCCAACGCTGGATCCAACACAAACCCAGGGGAAGGTAGAAGGGACTCCTCTCACTAGTCAAGCGAAGCGGAACATAGGAAAGGTCCATAGCCGAGAAGACGGCATATGTATCGATCGATCAACCAAACTCTGCAGAGGTTTACACTAACCACAAGATCACCATCATCGACGATCCGGCTCGTCTAGGCTGATACCGGGCTGCCTTCCAACTAAATACGATGCCACCCTACCACTCAGGACTGGGGCCATACCGGAGTACCACCGGCATGCTGAGACTGTGAGGCGTAGTACCGGGCCCCCAAAGGTCACTACGCTGTCTTAGGAGGGTGTGGGTCCTCATGCCCGTACCTCCCTACACTATCCGCTATCAATCTAGTAGTAGTGGCACCGCACTAGCTGGTCGTACATCCGTCCCGCACCATAATAAGGCGAGTGGCGTGTAAGGCTTCCTACGAACCGGTTCTCAGAACATCTCAGTCCTTAGGGTAACCGAACAGGACATCTTCACGAGGGGCCAGCCGATGCCCCTCTCGACGGGACACCCGGCTACCCCGTGCTAAACAGCACCTCCCATCCCGGTGCTTCGTCCCACAAAGACACTCCACTCCGGGACCTCTCCCTGTCACATGTACCCGCCACAGGTACCTCTCGTGGAGAACGCCCAGGTAGCGTCCCCCGGCAAGACTTGTCCCAAGACTCGTCGTAAATCCTGCTCGGTTGACTCGACCCTCACCACACACCCAAGACACACGCCAAGATCTCCCCAAATCCATTATCATCTCATTATCCAATTATCGGCACCACGTGCCTTATCCACTCACATCCAATCTCCCACATTGCATCACATCACAGATATAATGCGTAGTAGAAGCAGTAGCAAGTAGTATGCAGCATCTAACCAAACAGCGGGTGTGCGAGGGTTATAGGTTGCAACAAGGCAATGGCTCACAAGCATTTCTACCATGCAACCTATCTCAATTCATTTGCATAAAAGTAAAGCACTAGCATCTACAATATTGCATGTCTAATAGGATTCTACGAGGTTGGGTGGGACGTGGCACCTGTCGAGTGACATTTCCAAGATCCTCAGTTCACTTGTAGTCGTTCTCATCTGAGGTCCTTATTCCATCTGCATGTCCTTCCTTCAACGGGTTCCGATCCGATCAACGCTAACCGAAGCAACTACCTCGAAAGCGACAAACAAGGCGAAACAATCAAACCACTAGACCTAGAAAGATCGTGAAAAGAGGCGACAAAACACCAAAGAACAACCACACTAAAAGAGCACCTAAAGGATAACGACTTAGCCCTCTCGGCGGATGTCCGATCCCTGGGCTAAAGAAACAGAACTGGTTGTTCACTAAGTACGAGTCAGAGTTCTAGCTTAGCCAGTACTTCCCGGGTCAACTGAGTCAACCTGTACGGCTTCAATAAATGGCTTAGACTCTAACTCATTCTAAGCAACCACCACAGCTTACGGTCTTTCGATCCAAGTGTCATAGAGGTCGACAGGAATCGAAAAGACTATGAGCACGAGAAGTTCCTGTCTCTCTCAATCCATACGCCATTGTAGTTGGCGAGAGCCAAGAGAGGGTGGAACAAGGAGAGAAGAAAAAAGGGAGTGGTCTACTTCTTCCCATCCACTCGCCATGGTAAGAGACGGGGGATTAGAAAGAGTGACACACAAAGAACATGAGTACTCAAACCACTTGTAGGGTACCACAACCTAGGTGCACTAAATGCACTATGTCATCACTAAGGTTCTTTGCGGTGCGGTTGTCACCACAAGAACCAAAGAAATGCTACGATCGATATAGGTACAAGCATACAAGAGTTTAAGCACGAAGAACCAAAAAGGCGGGAAAGACACGTGATTCACATTCCTTTGATCCGCTCGCCATAGCAACGGCGGGAATCACGGGATTGGAAACAAAACATCAAACAAGCAAAAGGGGCTTAATCCACATCTTACTGGATCGACGGGATTGAGAACAAGAGAGAAGAGAAATGGAGTCCATACCCTTTTCAACCAACCCGCCATGGAACAAACGACAGTTGGATAAAAGAGATACGACCCCACGATCCAAACCTACTCGTAGGGCACCATGACTGTGCATCTTAATCAATCACAAGGCTATTCCTAAGGCCCGTAGCGATGCGGTTGTCACCGCTAGGTCCGAGGGAATGCTATAGTCGAAGTGGTACGAGCATACGAGGTGGTTAGAATAAACACGCGAAAACAAGGTAAAGCCCGATGGCTATGGCGAGGCGACTCGCAGCCATGAGCTCCGCCTAACGAGTTGGCTTTCATAAGTCCCACGATTGTCGTCCGCTAGTCTCCCACTAAACTAGGTCACGAGTGGCTCGCCAGGTGCGGGTAGGAGGCGCACCGACAGCAAGTCCATGGTGACCACGCTTGTGGGTAGAATAGGGTCGCTATTATTCATAGCACTAGAGAGTCAACTAAAACGAGGGAAACACGCTAGGTTCGGCATTACGGCCACCGTGGAACGATCCCATGACCGAATGGTCGAACCCACTACGATCCCCGACCGGCTCGAAGGCTCGGTCCACAACAACGACAAACAACACACAACCACCAGAACAACGCATGAAGAACCTCAACACAACGACTGGCAACACGATCGACGCAAGACAACATGGAGTAGCACATTTCCATAGCACGAGAGATAGATAGAGAGATTCATAGATAGATAAATAGACCGGCACGAAGGCATGGCACAGGCAGAGATATAGATAAAGATAGATCGTGCGGCAAGTATAGACGATGATATAGATGACAACCATCAAGTATGAACGATGATAGAAAGATGTACAAAAGCGAAAGGGGTTTTTCGTCGGCGTCGACTAGGGTTCGACCTTGGTGGCGAGGACGATGCTCGATGACGTGTTGTCGAGGCAGGGCGCCGCTGTTGCTGCTCGTGGCTATAGCTCGTTGGAGTGGGGCGGCATGGTGGTTTGCCTCGGCTCCGACAAGGGGAAGTGCTGCTGTTGTGCGTTCCGGTTGCGGCTTCACTGCAATGATGGGAAACCTCGACACAAGGGCCGGCCGTCAGACAAGCGCGGTGACACGGCTATTATCGGAAGGAGAAAGGGAGGATATTGGGTTGCTGGTGGCTCACTGATAGCAGCACTGGCGAGGCATGGGCGCGACGTGGTGACCGTGGCAAGGCGATGACGTGGACGTGGACGCGTCGGGGCTCGACGTCGAGCTCGGGGTCGCGATCACCATGGTCGACGCTGACGCGGTGACCATCGTGACGTCCCGGCGTGGCCGCGGCTCGGGTGCAGCGCCGTCGTGGTGGATGGGGCCGAGTCGGTGTCGCAGCTCCAAGTCGCGGTTCGGGCTCGGCTCGGCGGTGCCTGGCGACCACGCGGCCGGCCGTGGTCGAAGCTCGACGCAGCGAGGGCAGCGTCGCGGCTCGAGACAGAGGAAGGAGCGCGGCTGTCACGGGCTCGCCACGGGTTTGGTCCGTGGCGTCGCGGTTGCGGGTGACGGCGTCGTGGTGGCTCGGCAGCGTCGGGGCAGGGGCGTCAAGGTCGCCGGGCGAGGGCGACACGGCGTTGGGGTCGCGGCGAGGTGCTGAGGACGAGGCGCTCGGGGTCGCGGCGAGGCTCGGCGGTGGTCGTTGTGGTCGCGGTCACCACGGCCGCGGCATGGACGGAGACGGAGGCGTCGCGGGTGACATCGCAGGGTGGACGCGGCCACAGCGAGGTCCAAGACGCGGGCGCCGGTCGTGGAGGAGAAGGGGGAAAGGGCGGCGGTGCTGGGTGGAGGGAGCAGGCGGCGGCGGCTCGGCTTTTATAGCGCGGTGCCCTAGGGTTTCCATCACGAACGGCGGATGGCCTCGGCGTCCGTACCCTTGTCCACGCGTCGAGCATCCGCAAGGAGGGGCAGGTGGGGCGCTGACGTCGAGGTTGGGCGCGGGCGCGCGGCTCTCCCTTGGGCGACGGCGGCGGCGGCTCTGGGGCTCAGGGGCGCGCTAGGGTTAGGCGCTGGGGCGCTGGCTGCTGGGCCGGCCACGACCTGGGCTAGAGCAAGGAGGGGCGGATGGGCCACGATGCAGTCTGGAGTGGTGCTGGGTCGCTGGGCCTGAAGTGCTGCTTCGCGCGCGTGGGCCGAGCGGGGCGCGTGCGCGGCTGGGCCAAGGAGGGGAGGCAGAGAGCTGGCTGGGCTGGAGGAAAGAGAGCTGGCCGGCTAGGCCAGGAGAAGGAGTGGGAGGAAGGGGAAAGGTTTAGGCCCAAAAGAGAAAGAATGCTTTCCTAATTATGACAAGGGATTTTGAGAAGGGTATTTTGGGAATAGATATCAAGGGGTTTTAGGTGAAGAGAGATTGGGATGAGTTCAAAGAGGATCAAAAGGAGTTTGAGACGTACTCCAACGAAAGTTTGAGAAAGGATTCGCTTCGCCTTTTGAGATAGGCTCAACAGAGGTTCACAAAGATTTGCTATGGATTTGTGCACTCTAAACCCTAATTAAGACTCAACTCCAAATCGACTCATGAACAAAAGCACTCGCCTACAAACAAATCTACATGTATGCCACGATTTGTTAGCGGGTTAGGATCGAGTTTAACCTAAAAACTATATGGTTCACACGATTACATGAAAAATTTTAAAAAGCTCATATTTTTGTTTTACGTAAAATTCTGGGATGTTACAGATGTGTGGATCAATAACGGAGACCCTTGCTATGGGTGGTGTTGGTAGCATGGAGAAGCAGGGGGATGCGGTCAGCAGCTTATGAAACTCGTCAACACCGAAGGCCTGGAGGAGAATCAAGGACGGTGATGCCTGGGGAAGAATGCGTCTGTGCAGCCTAGATACTGCTAGATCTGGTGTGATGCTACAGCCGTCCTCTCCACCGATTTGGTGTCTTGCATCTTGGATCTGGTCGTGGATCCTCGGAGCTAATGGCACCTCCAATCCATGGATCCATTGGAGGTTAGTTCTCCATGGGATGCCACCGTGCTCCAGCTCGCCGGCAGCACCCGCACCACCTCTCAGTCTCCCAGCAACAGAGAGGGGAACGGAGACAGTAGGGAAAGAGATAGAGCGGAGGTGGGGGAGATGAGTTTTCGAAAGCTAGGTGGAGGAACACCATGGAAGAGGTGGAGGAGCGGCGGCGGCGAGCGGGGAGGCACGCCCAGTGATACGCGAGCTGCATCGACGCCTGGGAGAGGAGAGAGAGGAATCAGGAGGAGGTTAGGGTTCGGGTCAGGTGGGGGGCTCTCTGCAAAATGTCACCTTTTAGGTGTGATTTAGTGGACTGCGGGTTAGTTTGCAAAGAACTGAAAGGCTTTTCTGTAAGATAGGCAGAAACACGCGTCGGCACATGGAGGAGCCACCAATGCTCCAAACGCTGTGGTGCAAGCAAAATGGAGTGGGTTTTAATCAACCCTGATGACGACGTGCAGAAGAAGAGAGAGGTGGTATGTGGTAGAGAGATGTATCAGGAAAGTGTAATGGTGTACAATGGGCAAAATCCTTGGGTTCCCCAAGGCCATTTTCTTATAGCTGGTGGCGGCGGGCGGCGGCGTGGGCATGCAGCGGCGGTCGTCCCTGTTGGATGGCGAGCTGGGACACATGGCTACAATCTGGTTGTCCTCATAATGCCTCCAGCCGGTCATGGGGTGGGTGTCACGGAGCCTTGACGTCGCTGATAGACCAGAGGGTACAAAGAGCAACATAGTAGGAGAGCGGGGGCTGCACCCGTCACGCCAACTCATGTGAGAGTATAAATCAGACTTGCCTAGTGGCCACCCCTCGTTTTCACTCGCCTTGCATAACATTGTTGGATGAACATAGATGAATTTGAATGGCACATTCCTTCCGTTCTGTGGAGTCTTGATCTCCCGAAGATATCTTCATGTTTCCTCCCAAAGACAGAGACTAGAGTATCACTCTTGATCTCCTATACGGAGCCCCTCCGAAGACGTCATCGCAATGACGCCAACTCACCATTCCGGAAGCCCTTCATAGTTGGTCTTTAGAGTTTTCTTGCAAAAAATAGCAGTTTGGCTCTCGCCGCAAGCTGTTCGGTCGGCACACATGCATGCAACAAGCTATAATACGGTCTATTATAACACGCCACTTTATTTGCTAGTTGTACTCCTACATAACATGCATACAACATAAAAGATAGTGGCTTAAGCCCGGCGCCGACGATACATAGAGAGAAAAGAGAAAAGGTATAGTGTCCTCAAAGCGGGTCCCTGAAACTGAAAGTGTGATTTGCGTAGATGTTTCCATTTGATAATACAGTGCTAGCGAAGATGATCGCAACAATAAATGAGCTCCCATCCCATCAGTCCTGACTCCATGTCCATCAGTTGGAAAACAAAGAAAAAATAAATACACAAAAAGATGATGTCTCATTCGAATTAAGAAAACACAAACTGTGCAGCCCAATAGCTAGGTGCAAGCGTGCAACTCCTCAGAATTTTCTATTCCTATAATATAACTATAATTCTTTCTTTTCCTTCCGTCGGTGCTGTTGTACTCTCTCCAAAGCGAACCGCAACAATCACGACAACATTTTACACGGTAGTAGTAGGTCCTTGACTTTTATATCTACTTTTTAAATTCCTCTATATATCTATACGTACACGACAATAATTTACAATCACAAGCAAGCCTTTCATCGAAACTTCTAACAAAGTTTAAAATTAAATAAAAAAAACCCAAATCCTTTCACCAACGACGATCCTTCACCAACCAGACTGAACGAGCTTGACTAGTTGAGGCCGAAGTAGTCGCTCATGGAGAGCAGGTCGCAGAAGCCGGCCGTCTGCAACTGATCATCGATGCCGTCGTCGAAGTTCTCCTGGAACTCCCAGCAGCTGGCGCCGCTGTCACCGAACCCGTGCAGGGACGACACATCGACACCGGATGGCCCATCCACCTGCTGCACGGACCCCTGGCTCATCACCTGATGCTGCTGATCGCGATCCACGCCCGCAGCGGCAGCAGCGCCCAGACCAGGTGCTGCCACGGCAGGAGGCGGGCCACCACCACCACCACCACCACCACAGCCCATGTAGTAGTCCGTGTCCAGCCAGTCCGCGAACATGACCTTGGGCGCTGCCACGAGCGCGTGGGGCCTGCAGGCGGCGGGCGGGTCCGTCAGGCAGCTCGAGTCGGCCGACGACGACTCGCGCGGCTCCGACGAGCCGGAGTCCGCCGGCGCCTCCTGCGCCGCGCCGCCGTCCCCGGGCTTGACGCAATGCGAGTCGTCTGAATCAGTGCCCGAATCGGTGGCTGCCGCCGGCGCAGGCGTGCTCGGTCGTCCCTCCTTGCCCTCCACCCTCTTCTTGAGGTACGAGTTCCAGTGGTTCTTGACCTCGTTGTCGGTCCTGCCAGGCAAGTGCCGTGCGATCCTAGACCACCTGCAGCACAAAATCGGCGTCAATAAACCATGCCGCTAGCTATACTAGCTCCGTTGGACTTGTGGGGGGGAAAAAGTGTCGCATGTCACGCACGCACGCTAGCCTTGCGGTTCACCCAAGCTCCTCCCCGTTTCTGTCGGTGGGGTTAGTGGAAACCCCAACCTTTTGCAATACGAGCTGAGGTTTCCTCCGGCCTTTTTCCCCGTGTGTGCCGATGGCTAAAGAAAAAATGTGTCGCTCGGTCGAAAGTGACAAGCGTGTACGTAGTCTATTCACGTGGGGCCACCCTACGGGGCCTTTGATTTTTTTGGGTGGGCATAATTGCGAAGGCCCCCGATAAAGAATCTCATCTTCTCGTGAGCCAACTAGCTGTGCTACGTGCCAGTTCGGATTTGTCAAAGCAGCTGTTCTTCATTAACTCGCAGGGCGACACGGATTGGTCCAAGTAGTCGACGGCATGTTATCGGATCATCCCTGTGTGCTTGTGCTACACTACATATATTGAAAGGACGACTGTTGTTGCTAATCCGATTCCCTGTACAATGGCCCAAAAACGATACTATACTACGGAGTACTGTACAGAAAATAAAAAAAAAAAGAGAGGGCAAAATGGCTTTGAGATAACTTGTTGCCGGACGCAACTCTACTGTATCTGTATGGCATTTAGCGTTTCTATAAGCTCTCATTATTTAGCCGGCCCAACTTGTCCCTGTTGCGCCACTAAAGCAGGTCCACACCTTTTTTCCATCCAGTAATAATAATAAACAAATATATATACATATTGCGCCAAAGGGGGGGAAAAACATTCTAATCATCGCAACGTGCCCTCGGAGCGGGGGGTGAAAAAAAAAATCTCCTCCGAAATTCGAATGTGCAGCGTCGTGGAGCGTGCACGTCAGCATCGACGACTCCACTACGGAAAAGGTCTCGGCGGCCATCGTCACCGGTTTCCCTTTCGATAATACTACTCCCCCGCGTTTTTTTCCGATCGGTTCTGCGTGTTCCAGAAGCGGCCGCCAGCTCGGCGCTGCCTGCCGTGCCGAGCAGCGGAGCGGAGCAGGGACGGGGACAAATGCAAGGATAGGGATAGCAGCGGCTACGTAGCATAGCAGCAGTGTGGAGAAAATTATGGCAGCAAAAGCGAGAGGGCAGGCAGGGCAACGTGGAGAACTGTGTGTCGTCTCAATCATTTGCGAACAAGGACTAGACCGACGGTGTCAAGCAGCAGTACTGTGCGCGGTTGGGATATGGTGGTGCTTACTTGTTGCCGAGCGTGGCGTGGAGGCTCATCACCGTCTCCTCCTCCTCCGGCGAGAACGTGCCGTGCTTCAGGCCCGGCCGGAGGTAGTTGATCCACCGCAGCCTGCAGCTCTTGCCGTTCCGGTGCAGCCCTGCATGCCGACGCCACAGACAGAATTCCGCAATTTAATTCTCAGACCAATGCATGCACATTTGTTTATATGATCAGATGAAATTAAACTACTGCTCATGCTCAAAAACAAAATTAAACTACTTGCGTGCGACGAAACGTAACGGCCAGTCAGGACTCGAGAGTGAGCCGGCCAGAGGAATTCATTTATATTAAAATTAAAAAAAAAACAGCAGGAGCGCTCCTTAGTCCTGAATGATGTTCATTTTAACAGAAGAATTCCTTCAGGTAACAGCACGGCTATGTTCTCGCCCTCAGAAATTGGCAATTGGCACTGGTGGGGTTCTGAATTTCGGACGCAATGCACCCGAACCACCTCAATTCCGCTCCTCCCACACTCGACAGGAATGCAGACGCACGCGGCGGCGGCGAATCGTTGGTCGGTCTTACCGGCTTTGGCGGGGAGCGCGCTCCAGCAGCCGTGGCCGTGGAGGAGGATGTAGTCCCGGAGCTTCTGGTCCTCCTCCGGCGACCACAGGCCCTTGCGGTAGTTGGGCTTGGGCTTGTCGCACGCCTTGCACCCCATTGCCGGAGAATGCCGCGCGCCGCCGCGAGCTCGATCGCCGAGCAGGGGGGAGGCAGGCAGCGGGTGAGCAGAGCAGGAGGAGATCAGCTACAGGAGGGGGAGGAGGGCTTCGGCTACACGCCTTTAGAATGGAGCGCTATGGGTCTCTCTCCTCAACAGGGCGCGCAGTTGGTAGGACTTTTTATAGGCACAAACGGTGCCGCAAGCTTCCCTCCGCTTCTTTCTCTTTGAGTCTTTGGCTGCGAGATAAACAAGCGGCGCTGTCATCACACCAAAAAATTTCCTGACGCTTATTTGTTGAATTATGGAAAAAAACATGGAGACTTTTTGAAGACATTTATAATGACTTGATTAGCGTTCTGAAATTCTGCATCGATCTGGGGTTCAGTATTCATTCACAGTGAGGCAGTGAGCCTTCAGCCAGGGTGCGATGCAAGGCCTTGGAATTAGTCACGGAGATGGCGGTGAGTGGCACGCGAGGCAAGCACCGAGCAGAGAGCTGGGTCAACTGCTCAAGTGACCCGCCGCGATTTAACCCAGGCAAAGCTGTGACCTGATAGCCTGAAGGGCAGAACAAGAAAGCACTGCTGCTACTACACTCAACAATAGCGCTGGAAACTATGGGCGACGTGGCCCAGCAACTCGAGACGAGACGCGCCCGGCCGGGAGAGCCTGTGAGGCTGTGACGATGACGAACGCGACCCTAGAGCGAGGCTGTCACTTTCCTGGGCAATTTTTTTCTCCGATTCCATACTGAACGTGGGTCGCTTTCTACATTACTGGCACCTACTACTCGTTATTATCAAAACGGTAAAATCAGCATCCACCGCAGATGATCAGACAGACACCTGTAAGGCTGTAGCTAGCCTCCTCGAACCCTAGATTGTTCTTGACGCCCTTTTGCATTTCGCCCCGCAATTGCTCCCAAAGTGTGCAGCGGGGGTCTGTCTATGTAAAAAAAGAAGAAGAAGAAGAAGAAGAATTGTTTATCTGCCTTTGCCCGTCGTCCCTTTTCTTTACGGCAGAAAGGGACTTGCTTCAAATAGAAGCCAAGAATGTGTATAGCAGGAGCTGGACACACAGCTTAGCCAGAAGCCAGGCCAAGAGCCAGGACTCACTCACTCACTCACACACACAGCCGTGACACGGCACGGAGTCAGTCCTTTGCCCTGCATTCAACGCGGGCGAGCACCAAGTCCAAAAGAAGGCGCAATTTCCAGTCCCGCCTGGGGTTACGCCCTCTAAATTTTCAACGCTTTTTGCAGTTGCTTGACAGATGACAGGTAATCTCGCCGGCCCGTGGCTGAAAATTAAACTCGGCTTCAAATCGGACCGTTGGGCGCGCTCCCCCTCTCCTTCCGCTGGCCCAACTCCTGCGCCGGCGTCGGTGTACCACGCTGGTGCGCTCCACCCCCATTAAGCGGCGGCGCCCAAGTCCTCGGCGCCCGGTCCGTGTTTAGGTGGGGGGCAAGCGGAACCGCCGACGCGCGCACGGGCGCGCGGAGCCGTACGCCGACCGGAACGTGTTCGCACGCACCTGCCGCGCGCACCACATGTAGTACTACCCAAAGCCAAAGCGGGCGCGAAGCGTCCACCAGATCACGTACCGACGACGCGCGGGCGGGCGGCTGGTCAATGCACGCATGGGATGGGAACGTAGTGGGGGAGACCGATCGATGGCCCGCCCGCCCGCCCGGACTCCAGCTAGCTAGCCGCCTAGCCCTGGCGAGCCGCGGACGGCCAGGTGCCAGGGGGGGTCGCACACCAACTCGGCGCGGCGGCGTCCGTTCCCAGCCGGTGCTGTCACCAAACTCGCTGGCGGTCCGTGTCGTGTCGCGGTGCGCATGCGTGTGCGATGTTTCGATTTGTCTGGGCTGCTGGTGCTGCTTGGCTGTCAGCAGTTAGGAAAAGGGTGGAGTATCTGCTCGCGCTGTCCGGCAGGTCTCTGCCCGTCTGGGGTCCAAAACAAATGGGGGATGCGGTGTACGTGGCCGTCGCCCATCCGCGGCCGCATGGGGCTGCGCAGCTCGTCAAATAGAAAAGTGCGGCAATCGAAGGTCCTGCTCCTGCAATGTTTGTATACTACATTGATAAATACCTTTTGACATGATCGACGACGACCATATGCATTGCAATCGAAGGTCAATAAGTTTCATTATTTCTTCTGGTGATGAAACAGGGCTCATCATCAGTAAGCTGATGAGATTCGATCAACTCTAGGGGTTACACGTGACAAACTAAGCCGTGGTCTCTTCCAAGTGTCCCAATTGCATATGCCATCGATCCAAGTGCATAAAAGAAGATCGATCAGCGGAGATATGTTTATGCTATACTATATGTTTTCCCGTCGGGCTAATAAAGGGCAGTTGTAAAGACGTGCGCGCGGTGCATCCGCTATGGTCATGGTGCGATCGAGCCGTGACGTAACGATATATGCATGCATGGGCATGGCCATGAAAGTTTGAGATCACTGACCTCGCAGATCAATACGTTTATTATTTCCTTTGTGGACTGGCGTGGCGGTGACAGTTCACACATGTCTGTGACCTCGTCGATACCACAACGATCTCCTACCAGCGGAGCCTTGCAGTTGCTACGGCTCTTGGCTACCTCAAGTCACGATGTGGCTGGTTTTGGGGCTCGGGCATGGGGGTTGTCTGCCAAGATCCTTGACCGTGGGCGACAATGGTGTCGTCTTGGCATTACGTCCCTCATTGCGGGCATTCTTGTGAGCCTCTTTTTTCTCTGTGAGTTTGATTGAAAAACTGTGGTTCTCCTGTTAGTGTTGAATACATCTGTGAATATTGTTCTCCGTTTGGAGGCATTGTTCTGGAAAACATATTGCCTCCTCCTAGTTTACTTTGCTTGTTCTATGTGGCATCCAACGGTTGCTTCTGAGATTACTTATGTGTGGTGGTGGTCTTGCTATTGCCTCCTTCATGAGTTTTTTTTTAAAAAAATATTTTGTTATTGTAAAACTCTTTTTCTTCTCTATTAATATATACTTAGCATGCTCTTATCCGCTGGTTCTTCAGAAAAAAAAATTATTTCTTTTGGCGTTGAATTAGCCAAATCAGGGCTCATCAGTAGCCTGATGAGATTCAGCTCTACGGGTTACACGTACGTGACAGACTAAGCCCTGGTCTCTTCCAATCCAAGAGTTCCAATCGCATGCGTCCAAGTGTACCGTAAGAAGATCAGCGGAGATATGCTAGCTTATGCTATTTATTTAAAATAATTTCCCGTACGTTGTCGGGCTAATAAGGGCCGTTGTTGTGAAGACGCGCGCGCCGTGCATCCACCATGGTCATCGTGCGCGCCGTGACGTAACAATATTCACGCATGGGCGTGGCCATGAAAGTTTGAGATCGCGAACATGCTAGCATTGGGGAGGATGTATGGAGAGGTCGTGCCATGGTGATGATGTATAGGCTGCACTGTCAGCGCGCAGCAGGCAGCGTGGCCCCGCCCATGCATTGGATTTTTCTACTTGATGGAACGCGCAACAACGCCCTGCATCGTTTTCTAGGGCCTAACGCTTTCCGAGGAAGATTCCCGTCGTGCTCCATCCAATGTTAACTGTACGTAGCACGTCGTATCGCCACCACGCGGACATATGTGCTGATGACATGGTTGAAATTGTACTACTGCTATGTGCTGGAGTATAGTATGTATAGTCAGTCCGATAGCAGTTGTCCAATTGTATCTTATCTTCGCAAACCAAATGAGACACAAAATATCTCAGTAGTAGCTGCGGAAACTAGAGTATAATAGGCCATGCTTAATTAATTAGTCTTACCAATGACACATGTCAACCACTCAAACATGTTCCAAACTATCACTGGCAGTATAGGGTAAATAATGGAAGCACAGCAGCTAATGCTATTAGTTCCCCCCACATGCAGAGTTAAATTAAACAGTGTATATATTATAATACTATATCACTTTAATTTTTATATATGACCACTACCATCCACTGTCGACTGCAAACAACATATACAGATACAGTAGTCGCCGCAACTAATGCATGATTGCTCCTGGAAACAAAGCCCATGCCCCCCTATATAGAACTTCAGCCATGATTGCTAGTTTACGATGGCATACAAAAGTGGCCTCTCAGGATTCAAGTGTAGTAATAATGGGGCTAATAACCTTTCTTCGTTTGTTTTTCTTTAGCTAAAAAACAACTGCACAAAGAGCTCGATCGTTACAGTGTTTGAAAGATGCTGCTACAGGCAGCTAGCTAGCTAGGGAGCCAGGGAGGACGGTACTTGCAGCCAATGGTACAAGTACAAGAAGCTTCCTTATCATCATTTCTGAACTGCCACTTCTCGTACTTAAATCCAGGTTGGCTGTGCACTTATTATTATTATTACCAAAATAGTCCAATACCGTCTGTACAAAAGTTTCGGCTTCCCTTTTATTCCCCATACAGATCTCTCTACCTATAAACATGGCGGAATAGTATTATATAAGGCCACGCTAGTTATTTGGAACATAGGAATTTTATAAGAATTGTGTAGAAATTTCAAAGGATTCAGTTTATTTTCACATTTAACACGAAAAAAAGGAAAAAAAATCCAGCAATCCAAAGGGGCCCTTAATCTATCGAATTCCTAGTTGTTAGACAAGGAAGCAATGATGGGTCTAGACTAAAACAGCATGGACATCTATTCAGATCTCCCCTTACTCCCTTCACTTGCCTCCTCCACCGAGGGAGGGGATTGGGGGAAGGGGGCCAAAAGCCCCATAAGCTAATGAAATTTTCATCATTAAAATATTAGAAATTTTGATAAAATTTGTATTGTTGGTCCATCTTATAACATAAAATTCTACCGCTACCACTTGGCTCATGCTACCACCATGGTTAAAGTCGCAACCCATTACCATGGCTAGCTTAATCACTTTGACCATGACGTTCCTATCGCAATCTCTGATTAACCATTTTCCACCATACTATCACATAAGAAGTTTTTTAGAGAAGACCAAAATCAAGTTTTAGGATCATTTTTTAAAACCATTACTACAACAATTGTAGAAATGAGATGACATTACTACACCAATGTCTTAAGAGAACTATTCTTGAAAATCAAAGGCAGTTTCTTGAAAATCGAAGCTATTCTAGCACTAGCACAACTAAGCTATGCAAGCCACCTACACAAGTCTAGCAAGAAGGCTAAACACTAAGTAACAACAACAAGGCACAACAAAGGCTAGCTACACTCCTAAACAAGAACTAATCTACACAAGCTAAACAACTAGCAAGGTAAACAAGAAAGTAAAGGAGTGGGGAGTGATTGTTATACCGACGTTGTAGTGTAGAGATATATCCAATCAATCACTCACAATCACAATAACAATAGATAATCCTTGGCAAGAGATGACACAAGATTTTTTACCAAGGTTCACTTGCTTCTCGACAAGCTAGTCCTCGTTGTGGTGATACACCCACTTGATGGATCACGAGCTAATTGGCAATCCAAAGCCAAACCCTTAGCGGGTGCCGCACATCCACTCACAAGATGGGGATCCTCCAAGCCACGAGCAATCCACTAGAATAACCAATTGCAATCTCCCGCGGGAAAGGCTCAAGAACCCCTCACAAATCACTTGGTGAGGCTCGAAACAATCTCCAATCACGAGCTCAACACCACCGCTGCTCCAAGCCGTCTAGGGTGTCGGGAAACACCCAAGAGTAACAAAAAATCCGCAGCAAAATCAAGAATCAAGTGCCACTAGATGCAACTCTCAATACAATGCACTTGAATCTCACTCAATCTCACTAGGATTAGCAATCAAGCAAGGAGATGAGTGGAGGGAGTGTTCTCTAGCTCAATGTATACCTCAAGTAATCAAATGTGCAAGAGAGAACCTCCTAAAGCCGGCCACCTCATATTTATAAGCCCCTCAAAGGGATAGAGCCGTTGGCTGTCATTGGGCAAATCTCGGGGGCACCGGACGCTCAGCAGGGAGCCACCAGACGCTCGATCCCCTACATCCGGTGCTGTGAAGTTAGCCACGTGTCCACCTTTGAATCTCGCGTGTCAAACTCTAACGGTCACTTGCGGACCACCAGACGCGACCAAGTGAGCACCGGACACGTCCGGTACTCACTGGTCTCGTACGCAGAGAGTTTGTCAAACTCAAGATCTCACCGGTCCAATGCTCACCAGACTCGTGCGCAGAGAGGTCTGCAAAACATCCGCACACCGGACTCACACCACCGGACGCACCCAGAGCGTCCAGTGCTCTCAGCCAGAAACCCCCTGCTGAGGTCAGGCCACACCGAACGCATAAACAGGGAACACCCTGTGTCCGGTGCAGTGCGTCCGGTGCTTAACCCTAGCACAACTAGGCAGTGACTGCACACCGGACGCTAAGGTCAGCGTCCGGTGCCTCCGCGCACTGCGTCCGGTGAGTGTCCCGCGACTTCTCCAAATTTCCCATCGGTGCAATAAAAAATATGCACTTAATTTTCTTAAAAGCGCTGAATCCCGCCACACAAGCTCGGCGGGAGGGAGAGAGGAACCCAAACCCCTCTCAACCCTAGGAACTCCACCTCTTTTGCAAATGTGCTAACACCAACAAGTGTTCGCCACCAAAGTGCATGTGTGCTAGCTTTTCACAATCATTTTCATCAAAGGAGTTAAATTAGCACTTTACTAGATCCTAATGCATATGCTCAAGATATGGACCTAGTAGCACTTGATTAGAGAGATGACCATGATTTCCCCTCTTGATAGTCGGCTATCTATCCTAAATCCGGTCAATCACTTCTCTACTCAACTTAGACCGGCAAAAGCAAAACCCTATGTTTATACCTTTGCCTTGATCGTTTTACTCCTTGTCTATCACCATGATCTCCACTTCATGTTTCATCTCTTTGTAATCATATGGTCACCTTTCCATGCCACCTTGCACCTTCATCACATGTGTTGCTATGCCTAACTCAAATCACTTAAACACAAGACATTAACAATTTGGTGTCATTAATTACCAAAACTAAACTTGAGCTTTCAGGTGGGTCTTATTAGGTAAAGGGATTGATCTGCTGGGGAAGGTAGCTGTGCTATCGGGGGAGGCCTCACTGAGGGGACCCCACTAGGGGAGGGCCTCGTTGGGAACAAGGCCAGCGTGTGGTGACCGGGCGGGAGCGATTCCATGACCATGGGAGAGAGAAAACGACCACAACCATCATATTTAACTAGCCACTGTTGCCCGCGCTTCGCTGCGGGTGATGTGCTTGGTATAGGAAATCTCAGAAAATATGGCAAGGGAAGATCATATGTCTAATATGTTTTCTCGTTGCGTTGTTACGAAAGGTTGATTCTATTTTGTATATTAAATGTTGGGAGAATATGTGAAGGAAAGGTAACATGTCTTTTTTATTACAGTGTTGTGAAGAACACAAAGGTTGGTTGTCATTAGATGATGCTTATTCTAAGCCAGCAAATCAAAGCCACATTAGTGTAAAGAAATGTTCAATGGATGAGTCGTTAGGCTCAAGCAACTAACACACGTACAGTTACGATTGGGTCTCTCGAGCATATCTAAAGGGACAAATTTAGCACGTATACACATATTTGGTATTCTAGAGCTAAGTTTTTTTTTCCTTAAAAAGGCTGTAGATGTAAGACTTTTTTTTGAACAACTCTAGACGTAAGATTGTACACTGCTGGGCTGGCAGCATCATACTGATCAAAGTAGCCCACAAACGGACGCGCCTTATACCCATCCGGCCCACCAGCAACTCGCGAAGGCCCAGCGCGTTAGCGTATATCACATAATCCCACCGCATCCTTCTCAATCAAACAAAAAAAACACAGTATCCCCAATTCCCCACTATTGGTAGTCCCATCGTCGACCTCCCTTCTCCGACACTGCTTTACTTACACCGAAGCGCCGCTGCTCGTCCACCGGGAACCCTAGCCGCACTCGGTTCCGATGGTCCTCCATCTGGCCTCGACCTGCACCGGCATCGCCTAGGCCTCGGCCTTGGCCGCGCGCCCACAACCCCACTGGCAGTCCGTCCGGCGCACGACCTGCAGCGGCACGACAGCACCCCTGCGCGGCGGCATTGCTGGCGCCCTACCTCCCCTACCCCGAAGGTGAGGTCGCCATGACTGGCGTGGTGGTTCCGCACGAAGGTGAGAACCGGCTGCTGTGGCTAGGCACTGAGGATAGGGTTGGCGGTGGCGTGACGCACGGAGGCTAAGGCCAAGCCCACGCTCATCACCCTCGCCACCTCTCGCTAGTGCTCATGTAAGTTTCTAGTTCTTTTCCCCAAATACAAGAACGCTAGCCAAACCATTTGTTTGCATCCCTCAGATTTATAGGCACGCGCTAATTGTTGTTATTATATAGTTGCTTATTCAATATGCTAGGGTTTCAAACGTTAGTGTTGGTCATGGCCAAAATTACGGCCCACTGAAATTAAATAAATTGATATGAGGTCTGATCCTTTCACCTTCTGAAAGTTGGAGGTGGAACAGATTTCAGTGCCTGTTTCATGGGATTCTCTGCCCGTTCAGTGCAAAATAGAGGAGGGCTCTGATCCCATGTCCAACACAAATCATTTGGTGTAGGAGATCGGACACTCAGTAGCAGCCATTAAGTCTATCCACATTCGTCTCGGTGTTCCCGTGATGGTTATCAGTTATGGTGGTTGCCTAGTGCTGGTGGTGGTGGCAGCAGCACCATCAGTAACCGTTACACAGTCGCCATCAGAGAGGGTGTTGATAATGCTGCTGGTAGTTTAGGGCACACGAGCGGTGCAAGGAAGGCAGCAGACCTTCAGCGGTAGTTCTCAATGATCGTCTTGATGTTGGCTATGGTGAGGCGGACGCGAAGGTGCTCAGGGATGATGCATGAACCGCTGGCTAGGGAGGCGCTCACCAAAGAAGCAGAACATGGAGACAACATGCATAGGCTAGCGCTGCTTGATGGGCATACTAAAACATGTTGATCCACAACTTGAATCGGATGTGTGGGATGTACAGAAACAGGGTTGGGTACATGTACATATGTGACCTTACACATAGCCTAGGTATACACAAACTACTACTGCACGGATGAACTACAATGAGACCACAACTACTGATTTCTCAGATATAAACTACAAGAAGAGGACACATGCAGTGGGCTAGGAGGGGTGTGATGAAGCCATTATATAGGCAAGAGTTGAAGGACTGGGCGCCTCTACATGCAAGGGTGCAGATGCAAATATACTATTCACATTAATTGTGACCAACCCCAACCACCAATTACCTTGGGAGCAACGTGCACACAACCCCAGTCACCTGTTGATGCATGGTCGGTGCCTAACTTACAAAGTCTTGTCTGATGATAGTAAGGAGGGGATGGATTAGTTTACAGACATGCTCGACTCGTTTTATCTTAGGCCTTGTTTAGTTCCCAATTTTTTTTAAGATTTTTCGTTATATTGAATCTGTAGAAGTATGTATAAAGTATTAAATATAGATAAAAAATAACTAATTGCATGGTTTACTTGTAATTTGTGAGACGAATATTTTGAACCCAATTAGTCTGTGGTTAGACAATAATTATTAAATACAAACAAAAATGCTATAGTAGCTGAAAGCAAAAAAAATTATGAAGGAGAGGCTTAAATGTGGCCACATACTGTCGACCAACCCTGCGCAGGTAAAGACCCTAGTCGTGGCAACTACTTTCAAATAATCAAATTTACTGAGTGAATTTCTGTATAGCTTAGAAAAACACTAGCGCTCATGCATGCATTGAAATTTACTATGTAATATCTATTGATAATAAATTCATGAATGTAAAGGAAAAAGGTATATGTGAATATGTGATGTCAATTTCTCTCATCGTAGTAATTTTTTGTATATAAAGGACACGTGGAATTTTTATATTGTCCTTGCATGCATGCATGCTTATTTAATTTTTCAGCCACTTCATTGAATGTATCCACTTACTTCAGCTACCTACGACAGTGGTTGAATATATGGAAAGATACTGGTTGTGAGACAGTACTTCATCCGAGTCATGAAATTTCTATCTAACGCACCACCTAAATGAAGCATACGTGGACACTCTCGGAGGCCGCCTAGGCGGCGTGGCCTCATATCTCTAATTTTGATCACATATTAGTAGAGTTTCTTTTAGTGTAAATGCTTACTTGTATTATATATCCATAGTTTTTATATTCAAAAATCAGAAACAATTAACTACAGGTATTTGCCATCCTTAGACTATCTCCAACAATCGTCACCCAAAATACAAGACCCATTTGTCCTTTGGGTAGCGCTACAGGTAAAAGGTTTCATACCTATTTTTAGTCTTCTCCAACAACAAGACCTAAAAGACAACACTCTCTGCAAATGGGTCTCGAGGAGAGAGGATACCCAAATTTGGGTTATGCCTCTCCTGATACCCAAAATGAGTCTTCTGTATGGATACTCTGTTGGAGGCTATAGGTATTGTGTTGGAGACCCATTTTGAGTTTGGGTTCCCAAATGGGTCTCCTGTTGTAGATAGCCTTATGGGTGAGTGTGAGTCCCCGTAGTAGATACTTTTTTTGATGAAAAAAGAATTATATTAAATTATACCTGGATATATGAACACGTTACAAGCACTCTGGATTACATATATTTAGAAAATGATTTTCATCTAAATTGTACCCATACTATGAATAGCTGTGGATCTCAAAACTAAACTTATATGACACTTTGCAGTATGGATGACTCTATAGACAAACACTCGGCAAAAGGCCTGAGAACTAATTGCCATTGATGTACAGTTGCAAAAAAGGAAAAAGAAATCAAATGCATGCCCCCTGGTTTTATCGACAGATCAGCAAAAGAACTTAACTTACCTCAATCTTTAATTCCTCACGTCTCAAATGCACCAATTGAAATCGACCTAAATCAAGCCGTATCTTATCTCAAAGACTAAACAAACGTGAATGTGTGTCCAAATCTGTGCGACATTGAAATGTTGATGGCGGATCAGCGACTGATCGAAGTGAGACTTGTAAATCTTGTACTTATCCTCGCAAAAGGAAAGTGCATGTGAAATTGTAAATCTTATATTCATACAATATGCGGGGTCAACACTGAGGAGGTTCAGTTGTTGCAACAGCATTTGAAAACGGACACACGCGAACTCCAGCAGAATGTTTCCATGGATCCTGCGTTGGCAGGAAACTAGTGGCCTAGCCCTTGACGACGTACATATATATGGGATAGCGTCAGTATCAACCAAAGAAGTATATAGACATACCAGTTGATGACCAGAGATCGCCCAGTTGAGCCTATTCGTTTGTCTAAAAAGCTATGTCTGAAAGTACTGTTCGCTGATTTATTATAAAAAAATATTATTGAATGACTGACAGATTCGGCAGATAAATTCAAATAAATAGGCCTAGCGTCCATGGTAACAGAACTCACATAGGAAAGTGACGAATCGTGAAGTTGTTGGATCTGTGGAGTGGTGCTTCAATTGTAGTTTTAACAATAAGCTCGCGGATTACGTGTCTCTCTTTAATTTGAATAATAAATAACTAGTAGTATTTCTTAAAATTAACTGCTGCATGCCTCTCATGAGCTAGTGTTAGAAGAACTTCTTGCTTATAAGTCGATAAATTGTGAAGCCGACCGCTGGATCATTTGCTGATAGGTGATTAAACATTTAGACGTACTTGGATATAAGCTCGTGGTCTGTGGATAAGGCGCTGTTTGCGTTGCTCATGACTCTGCAGATTAACTAGCTGCATACATGTCATGAGCATGGGGAGAAATAATCTCACAGTTTCTTCCCAATGCAAGCTGACAATGACAACTAGTAATTGATTATAATTTGACGCTGCAGAATGCATGATTATTTTCTCGATCGGGTGTTTAACCCGTATTTCATTAAGAGGAGCGTAACCACATGTTACAGAGGTTTAAGGTATTGGCGAGCAGCCAATAGGCTAAACACCTAGTTACAAGACCCAAGCGAACTAATTACAGAACGAAGACAAGACGCGACCAAGCCTGCGAAACCTCGAAGAGCGAAGAGTACCCCGCCTGTGCCCAATCTTCTGCTTCACGAGTGGTGTCAACACACAAACTGATCAGATCGGGTGCCGCCCGCCGACCAAAAACCAGGTCATTCCTATGCTTCCAAAGATTCCATGCAACTAACAGGAAGATCGAGTCAGCGGACGGCCTTGATTCCTTGTCCACCCTCTTGCGCTGGCGCAGCCACCAAGTAGCTAGGTCCTCCTCTTGATCAGGAACCAGCGCCCCTAAGTCTATCGGAGAGAGCAACGCATGCCACAGCCGTCTCGCAAGCGTGCAATCCAGGAACAGATGGCCGAGGGACTCCGGCGCCTGCGCACAGAGGGCACAGTCATCCGTGTCCTGCAGTCCGTGACGTTTACGCCTCGCCGAAGTCCACAACCTTTTGTGCAGGGCCAGCCACCCAAAGAACTTCACCTTCGGTGGCACCCGCGCGCGCCACAGCTCCCTTGCTCCCAGCAGAGAGGTGGACCCTGAGAAGAAAGCTCGGTATGTCGACGATGCCGAGTATCGACCATCAGTAGACCATTTCCAGACAAAGCGATCGGCTTGGAGTGGATCTAGAGTGACGCTGCGAGTTAGCTCCCAGACTCGCAAGAACTGGCAGATAACCTGTACCGTGGTCGCACCAACGATGTCCTTGGCCCAGCGGTTGTTCTAGGTAGCGTCGAACAACGACCTTCGACGGCCCTGTTTAGAAATTGCTACAAACAAATGCGGCGCAAAAGTTGCTAACGATCCGACGGGCGACCAAGTGTCGGTCCAGAACAAGGCCGATACACCATCTCCCGGCACCACTGATATGCTGATGTCTGCCATTGCCTTCACCGCGCGCTCGCTGCGCCCCGGGAGAGCAGCCCAGGACCGGCGAGGCTCTGTTCGGCGAAGCCACTCCCAACGCAGCCTTAGTGCGAAGCCAAAGAAGCGAAGATCAGCAATACCGAGTCCGCCGAGATCCGTTGGCCTGCAGACTCGGGGCCACGCGACCTTGCAACGACCACCCGAGACAGCATCTGCGCCAACCCAAATGAAAGCCCTTCTTCGTCTGTCAATCTGCTTGATCGCCCAATCCGAGAGGCAGCACGCGATGCTGATATGAACTGGAATAGCATATAGGGTCACTTTGGTTAGCACCACGCGGCCGGCGGCGGTGAGCAGACCTGCCTTCCAAATCGGTATATGCGCTGTAACCGAGTCCACAAGTTTCTGCTCTTCCCTCCTGTGCAGTCGCTGCAGAGCTAACGGGATTCTCAGGTACCTGCACGGGAACGCAGCTAAAGTGCAAGGGAACGCGGCCTGTGCAGCGGCGACCATGTCATCATCACATCTGATGGGTGACATAACACACTTGTCTAAATTGGTTAACAGTCCTGACGCCCCGGCGAAGAGGTCTAGCAGCTGCCTCAAACAGATTAAGTCGGTGGCCTTGGGTGCCACTAGCACAACGAGATCGTCAGCGTAGAGGGAAGCACGATGTGCAATGACTTGATCGGGCAGGGCTGAAAGAATTCTTCTTTGATCAGCCGCTTTGATGAGCGAGTTGAGCACCTCCATGACTAGAACGAAAAGCATCGGAGATATAGGGTCCCCCTGCCTGAGGCCTCTTGCATGGGCTATCCGCCTCCCAGTTGTGCCATTGAGCAGCACCTTGGTGCTAGCCGTGGAGAGCAGCACAGCTATCCAGTTGGTCCACCTCCGAGGGAAGCCAATGTGGTGCAAGACTTCGAGGAGGAACGGCCAGGACACGGAGTCAAATGCTTTGGCAATGTCGATCTTCAACAACAAGGACGACTGACGTTTACAGTGCAGCCAACGACATGCCATTTGTACAGCCCGAAAGTTGTCATGGATCGACCTTCCTCTGATGAACGCGCTTTGGTTTATTGCGACCATTTCCTGCAGCCTGGGCGCCAGCCTCCTGGCCAGGCCCTTAGTAAACAGTTTGCTGAAGCTATGTATCAGGCTTATCGGCCTGTAGTCCTTCAAATGCGTGGGGTTTTCTTTTTTGCGCAGCAGTATCATGACTGCCTCGTTTAACAGGTGGAAGCTGCGCGTGTCAAGCGACCATATGGCGTTGAAGGCACGCACTACGTCAGCCTTGATCGTCTCCCGAGCGACCTTGTAGAACCGACCGGTGAAGCCGTCCGGTCCCGGCACCCGGTCTGAAGACATCTCTTTTACTGTTGCCCAGATTTCGTCTTCGGAGAAGCACGCGTCAATTCCGGAGAGAAGAATGCATGATTATTGATCTATATATACTTTGTTATATGTATACTTGTTCTTAATACCTACAGCTACAGGTGTATACACTGGTGCACAAAATTTAAATACATACATTTGTTGTTTTCAACAAGTCCGTGCCTAGCTCTGATCGATGATCTGTGGTAGGCAGTTGTCAAGCTGTGATGGCTTTCTCAAGTACAGTAAGGACGTGCTTGTTTCAGTTTTGGGTTGTGAAAAAAGAACTTATATATCACGGACCATGCAAAGCTAGATGGTGAAGTTGAGGGTCAAAAGGTGAAAGAAAAACTCCTTCCATTCTGTATTATAAGTTATTTCAAATTATAAGTTTTTCTAGTTTTTTCAAAACATATAAAGTTTGACTAAAATATAGAGATAATTACAAAAATTTATGATTATAGTACTATACTGTTATAATGTAATTAATAGAGAATCTAGTGATACATATTTGATATTATAAATTTTATTATTTATTATATATATTTGGTCGAATTTGAGATATTTTAATTTTTCAAAAAAGTTGAAATGACTTATAATTTGGAATAGAGGAAGTAGATTGTATTTATTACCTATTTTGCTAGATTGTCCGGCCGTCTTTGTGGGGGTACCTTTAAGACAACATATATCAAAAGTTGGGAAGACAAGTAGAAAGTGGATTGTCAGATTGCGAATTGAAATCTGGTTAAGATGGATCATGTTTTCAATTCAGTGTTCAATTCTTTTGGCTACTCCAAAAAATTATGGAAATTCATAAAAGTTCACCAAAATTTGCTGAAATTGAACAAAGGATATGATACTAAAAAAGACCCAAACAAAATATTAGCATGCTTTATGACCACACATCTATTGAGTAGAAAAATATGCAACATAAATAATATAAAATGTGGGTATAAGTTATGTTTTTAGAATAAAGCACATGCATTAATGTAATACAAAATTTCGTATGTTTTCAGCAACCCCAAAATTACTGAAATTAATGCATCTTCCTTTTGACAAATTTTTAAATCCTGATATGGATCCGGGTTCAATATTTCGGCTATATTGAATCCGGGGCTTTCAGGAGATGAATGAAACAAAAATATTTATCCGAATATCATTCTTATTTGAGCTTAGCACTGGTTTAATTGGAAGTCCATGTCCATCGATGAATCACATCAGAATCCCTAGCATCGTGCTAAGCTCCATTCTCGTGCTGGAGTTAGGTAGATCGATTTCTAGCATTTATGTTTTTTTTCTCAATAAATTGGAGATTTACATGTGGGTCCCATATAATTGTTTAACCCTAATTGGAAACCGGATTCTGAGTAATTCGTGGAGTGTTCCTTAGCTGCATCGTGGAATATGGGGGATCAAAATTTGCCTTCTACTTCCAGTTTTTTTTTATTGTTAAAAAAAACCCTAAACCACGGTTGAAGTTTGAATCAAACATACCCTAAAACTTATAAAAAAAACTGATGATAACTACGCAAGATTTGAAATAAACTGCATGCTCATTATCCGGTCCTGTACCAAGTGCCAACTGATACAGAACAGAACTGCAGATAACTGTATCGCAGTTGGCCTCGCCTGAAGATGCAGCAACAGGCAAACCTCTCAGTACTACCTACTTAGCCTGATAGCGACTGAAGTGAGACTTGTAAATCTTATACATATCCTCGCAAAAGGAAAATGAATGTAAAAATGTAAACCTTAGTCAATAGTCATAGAATATGCGGGGTCAACACTGGTGAGGTTCAGACGACGTTCAGTTGCAACAGCATCTGAAACAGACACGCGAACTCCAGCATGCAGAATCCGTTCCATGGATCATCCTTCCTGCGTCAACTGGCAGGAAACTAATGGCCAACGTAGCCTCTTGATTTAGCCTTCTCGCTTGTCTTAAACCGTTTTTTTTCTGCTAGAAAATAGTATTTTTTTCCTAATAAATATTTTCAACCATAACTTTTTATATCAGTGAACAGGATAGCGTCCGCGTGGTACGGAACTCTCACAGCAACGTAGAAATAAATCGGATCGGAAATATGTACTTATAGTACTGAAGCTAGATACATATACATAGTATATACGTAATGACGCAAACTCAATCATTCACAGATTTTTGACAGTGTACTAACGCCTATCCTTCTTGAAATTTCATGGAGTACGTATCCTGAACTACCCGCTTACTTAATTTGTAGTTTCGTGACTTTTCGTGAGGCATGCATATGGTGGAAATAATGGACATGTGCAATGTATTAATCTAGAGACCAGAAATGTGGCAGTCTTATGGAATAAATTTTCTGCCATTGTCGGCTACAAAAGTGGATCGGAGCTATTTTCCAGTATTTATGGATAATATACAGACATAGCCAAACACGCTACTATACATCATGTCCACACGAAGAACAAATAAAAGTTGCAAACGCAGCATGCGTGCTTGCAAATCCTAACAAGGAAACACAGCAGAATACTACTGTCGTCTGTTGAGATCGACACCTAGGAATGGTTGGAGATATCGAGACACACACACACACAAGTGGAAGGGAAAGCGACGAATCGTGAAGTTGTTGGATCTGCTGACTGGCGCTTCAACTGTAGTTAACAATAAGCTCGCGGATTAGGTGTGTCTCTTTGATTAATACTAAATAACTGCTGCATGCCTCTCATGAGCTAGTAGTGTATAGAAGAACTTTCGCGTAAGACGACAAAATTGTGAAGCCGACCACTGGATCATTTGCTGATCTCGGTACGTGATGAAACTTAGAAGTTGCGTTGCTCATAACTCTGACTAGCTGCATGCATGAGCATGCATGGGGAGAAAATAATCTCAGTGTCTTCCAATGCAAGTTGACAACTGGTAATTGATTATAGTTAGACGATGCAGAATGCATGATTATTGGTGTATATATACTTGTTCTAGCTTAATACCTGCAGCTACAGGTGTATACACTGTTGCTCAACATTTGTAAATACGTACACTTGTTGCTTTCAACAAGTCGTTGCCTAACTCTGATCGATGATCTGTGGCATTCAGTGGAGTACGTCCATTGGCAGTTGTCAAGTTGTGATGGCCTTCTCAGTTACAGTAAACGACGTGTTTGTTTCAGTCTTGGATTATGAAAAAGCGGCCTTGTTTAGTTCCCAAAATATTTTGCAAAATTTTTTACATTCCTCATCCCATCGAATCTTACGGCACATGCATGAAGCACTAAATATAAATAAAAGAAATAACTAATTACACAGTTTACTTGTAATTTACGAGACGAATCTTTTGAGCCTAGTTAGTCTATAATTGGACAATATTTGTCAAATACAAACGAAAGTGCTACTATTTCTATTTTGCAAAAAAAAATTGGAAGTAAACAAGGCTACATATATCATGGTCCAGGGAAAGCTCAATTTAATATATTCAAAGCATCTCAACTTTCTTGGGTTTGCAAAGGAACAAACAAGGAAGGGCCATGCGCCCACTCATGTGTCTCTCGTGATTTGAGGATTAAGTTTTTTTTTTCTTTTTTTTCTATGTTAATTACTTAATTGATTGATTAAAAATTTTTAAAAACAATGGCTCAGATTTATTTGTTTGAGGTTACCTCCTAATAATAAGTAAAGCTGGTTTCTTCGAGAGGAGCAAAGAAAGCTGCTCATCATCTGGTGGTCCTGTATCCTACCCGGCTACCCCTTTCCCTTTGACCATAGTGCCAAACTGATCATCCTGAAGATGCGGCAACAGGCAAACCTCAGTGTACGTACGTATGTAGCTGGTTCAGTCCTTGACGACTGTAGCCGATGATTGGTGGCGTCCCAAGGCAAGGAGTCGGAAGCACAAGTAAAACGGAGACACAAACTCGAGAGGCAGTAGTTGCGTGCTGTCTAGCTCACCGAGCTAGTACGGTCGAACGAAGCACACTCATTGAAATCAAATCAAAGAAGACACCAAGTTGCAGATTTCCTCGGTTCGTTTCCATTCCACTTTCGTTTGTTTGTGACAAATATTATCCAATTACGGACTAACTAGGATCAAAAGATTCATCTCGTGATTTACAACTGAACTGTGTAATTAGTTTTTGTTTTCGTCTATATTTAATGTTTCATGCATGTGCCATAAGATTCGATGTGACGGAGAATCTTGAAAACTTTTTGGTTTTCAGGATGAACTAAACAAGTCCCGAACTTTTTAGTCCTGCTATACGTGCTCAAAACCATCAATTATTGGCGACGATCTCCGCCGCCCCTGCGGCGATGTGTGACGCTGCACTGCACGCCGCACCAAACTGCATTCATCGACGGCCGGGACTCTGCTGGATAGGAGCAGCATTGCCTTGCCTTGCCTCCAAAACCAGCTGCAACGACTCCCATCTCATCAGCGTGGACAAGCAGGGATCACCGGATCAGTACGATCGGCGCCTATTGAAGCTCTCATGGCCCATATCGGGTGCCACTTTGCTTCTTCCATCTGACTTCTTGCGTGCATTGTGTTCCTGTTCCCCGCGGTCGTTGTGTTGCCGGGTCGTGAAGCATCCAAGTTTCTGTAAGTTACTGCACAGCTTCATATGAAAATGGCAGTGCATCAAACGGTAGCCGTGCCCACATCCACATGATATACTGATAATTAACAAGGATACTTACTTTACTGGCTTCATAAAGCAAAAAAAAGTCATTATAGGGAAAAAAACACAAGTGTAATTAAAATCTACATCAGCTCTAGAGCCTAGAGGCATGCATGTATATGACAACAGAGAAATGAACTTGTTCGATAATCGATATCAGGATCCAGACGAGTCCATATCTCGCTTTCCCCTCGGCAGTTTGTCTATAACATAATTAGCAGCGGAACAGGACGGCTGGGTTGGTAAGTAACAACTGCATATGACGCTGACCGCCTGCAGTACCACTCGGACTTTCCAACTGCAGTCCAGTCTCCCACCTAAACACTCCCTATATTATCAATATATGAGTTGTTAACAAGAATTGCAGCCACGCATGCTGGATGTTCTATTGCTAGGAGAACGTACGTACGATCGAGCGCCATTTCATTTGCATCCACCATATATTCCTGTTTTAGGAGTGGTCTAGACGTAACGCACAGTTGCAGCAGCGAAGCCTGCAGATTGTTTGCTACGTGAAGGCAGGACATGACTGGACCGAGGCTCTGCATCTCAATTCTCAAGTCAGCAAAGTTGTTTGGTTTAATTTGTTTTTTTTTCATACTGGAAACTGATCTAATGGACCATATACTGATACTGCATGCGATTTGGAAGAGCAGACGTGACTACTAGGAATCTGTTTATCTTCTCAACTACTCCTGTATATATACTGTATTTCATCTTAGCGTACGTAAGAGCCGTCATTACCAAATAAACTACGACAGTTCTCTCTGAGACATCTATACTAGAATGGCCAATGCGTGCATGAGATGGTTTTGAGTTCTTCGTCTTTAATATATATATAAAAAAACTGCCCTGAAGTCCTGAACTATATATTACTCTGTAATAGACCACCTAGCAGTATTTCTTAGTCGTCATGCGCAGAACGTTTACGGTGAACAAAGGCTCATTATACTAGCAGTAATCTTAATTTGAAACGGACAGTGGTTCAACATCAAGTTGTTGTTGAACACGACACAGTAGAGATCGAATGAGTGACTGCTGCTTCCAATCACTGGCCAGTGATTCTACCAGTTCCAATATAATATATACTACTCGTGCAGTCTTTGCTTTGTCCATGTCAAATAAAACTATTTTCACCTTTGTCAATATAACTACTACCCTTTTTTTTAACAATGCTTGGCGTACTTATTACAAAAGTACCGGGTGGTATGTACCTCTCACCGTACGTGTCACAGAGAACAGCGACCAGGTACGAGCCAGACAGTTCAGTTTTACCAGTCGGCAAAAAAATTTGAACGACTTTTGCCTGCATTTTGGACGAGGACACGGCGACCAAGAAGATTATTCCCAGAAAGTAACACAACTGTTTACTTACGGTTACGTGACTTCCGTTAAACCAAAGGCTAGAAGCTGTCCGCTATGCAAGGCAAACGTGGCTGCCTCTTACTACCCTGGTAATAAATAATTCAAAGCACTAATAGCAGTTTCCTGTACTGAGTGGTAGGTCGTTTTTATCATGGAAAGGATCGGACTTAATTATTGTATTTGGATTTAAAGAACGACGAACGCAAAAAGTCTCTTTGCTCCGTCGTCAGGCTGATCGATATGTATTGTGCTCTGATTGTAGTCGGTGTTGGGAAGGTGCTCTCCGCACTCCCCAGCAGTACGGTGAATGGTGAACCTTCTCACTCGGTGCCGTGAGAGGTCTGAGCTCCAACAGGCAATAGGCTCAACAGTAGGTGAATACAGTGAATGCTCTCCCCTTTATTAATGGCGGCATCACGCCCCTTATATAGGGCCCGGAAACCGACCCAACGACATTTACATAAATGCCCCGTGACGGTGGGGGAATATTCCAGCATATTCTTTCATCGCAGTCTACTGACTCCAATACACCCGCGTAATTTCACATTGCGAACCCTTCGTTCATCCTTTGACTGGGGCCTCAGCAGGTCGGAGGCTCGGATCCTCCGCCCAGTTGCGGATCCTCCGACGCTTTGGTGTCGGAGGTTCCGCAGCCCGGCTGGTCGGAGGTTGCTTCACCCGGCCACCCCGGGAGTTCCTCCTTGGCCTGGTCCAGTCGGAGGTTCCTTGGCCTGGCTACGTTCTCCCGCCATCCTCGGCCCCGGGAGGGTCGGAGGTTCCAACCTTTCCTCACTCGTGGACCTCCGCCGGTGCTTCAGTCCCTGCACACACTTTGCACGACCAGACGAGTCGTCAACATTAGCATTTCCCGTCGAAGGATATCCTCCGACGTTCCAGGCGTCGGAGGTTCCTCAGGTGAAGGATAACCTCCGGCGCTACCAGGGGGAAGGATGCAGCTTTTCCCCAACAGTTCCCCCCTTTTTGGGCTAATGGCACTCCTGCGGTCCATGTGCTCAAAAACATGCTACGCTGCGGAGATTATGAGCATGGTTGCTGCCTTCCCCCCTGGTGCGCAGGATGTGGTTGTTAGCAAATGTTGGATAACTGTTTCTTTTACTTAGTCGTAATTTTTCTTGTTTCTTTATTTTGCCGGGATCCTCCGATCATTGCTGCTATATTAGTCTGGTATCCTACGCGCGTTAGATTGCGGAGGATTGCGGAGGATTTTATTGCCGTTGGAGTTAGCCGTTGGCATTGACGAAGCGCAACGGTTTGGGCGATTCCTCCGCTTATAGCCGTTGGGCGCGGGGAATCGCAACGGCCGCGCGATCGCAGGCCCCCCCCTATAAAAGGGGATGCTGGGGAGCCTTGAGCTCTCACCCCTGCTGCTCATTGCCTGCACACCTTCCTTCGCTACGTCTTTCTCTCTGAGCTGCTTGCGTGCGTTTCTGTTTAGTTCTAGTGTTGTCGGAGGTTTTACGGTGGCTCAGCTTCCTTCACCGCGTCCTTCGAGGTCAGATTTTTCTGGTCCTTTGCGCGGTTTCCTTAGTGTGAGGTCTGGAGGTTGGCTGCGGAGGTTTGAGGAGTGGATGCTTGAGGTGGCTGCAGCTCGAGATCTGGAGGAGACGTTGTCTGACGTCGAAGCTTCTGTCGGTGATTTGATCAGTGCGAAGGAGTTTGAGGAGATGGCGGCGATTACTTTTGAGTTCGGGCAGTCGACTGTGAGGACGGAGGATATCGCTGACATGGTTGAGGCTAGGTTTTTCAAGGAAGGTCGGGCGGAGGCTCCTCCTGCGGGTCAAACGGTGCCTGCGCCTGGTGAAGGTTATGCTGTTGTTTTTAGGGATTTCTTCACCTGCGGGCTTCGGATGCCTCCATATCATTTCCTTCGCGAAGTGATGGAGAGCTTCAATGTGGAGCTGCAACACTTCAGTCCCAATGGGATACTAACACTTAGCAAATTCGCCTGGGCGTGTGAATCCTACGGAGCCATGCCCCACATTGATACTTTCTGCTCGTATTTTGAGCTTCAGCGTCAACCTAAGAAGGTGAAGGATGCCGAAGGTGTTGAGTGCATTGCGCAGTTTGGAAGCTGCGCGTTCATGCCGCGCCGCACCATGCCTGGGCCAAGGTGCGAGATCTCCTACTGCCAAAAGGGGAAGTGGGAGAAGGATTGGATGAGAGCTTGGTTCTACGTGAGGACCCCCGCTGCGTCGAAGACTTTAGATGACGGCAGCGTTGATAAAGTTTATCCTTACGCGTCGCTGATGAAGGAGCTGAAGCCTTTCTCGAAGGTTGATCCTTCGCAGGAGATGTCGGAGGAGCGACTTGCTTGTGATAAGGCATTTGCGCTGGCATGCCGATATTCCGGGGGCCGGGATTTGGTTGAGGAGATGGTCGCTGCTGACTACTGGCCCCTTGGCCGCAGGACCGATGAGTTCACCATTGAGATGGTGCAAGTTCCTGTTTTTGGTCCTCCGGAGGGGTTGCCGTTTCCCCGGTTCGGCGCAGGTATTCCGGAGGATGAGACCAAGGAGTCCTTCCTTGATCGTGTGGAGGTTTCTGCCCGGAGGATCGTCGGGAAGATCTCGGAGAAGGAGTATCTCCAGCGGAGGTCTGCGCTTGGGACGATGCCCCGGTTCAACCGCGTTTTTGAGGAATTGGGGATCGAGTATGAGGATTATGTTATTCCTCCGGATGTTTTGCTTGGGTTGGAGAAGAAGAAGGACTCCTCGAAGGCTGTTGCTTTGGCGGAGTCGAAGAAGAGGAAAGGGGGCGGCGCAGTCAAGCAACTTGCGAAGAAGCGGAGGGCGGAGGTTGTGCTAGAAACTCCTGTGGAGTCTTCCTCCGCCCGCTCATCTGGTGCCGAGTCAAACTCGGTAGCTTCTGCACCTGCGGAGGCCGCTGCTGCTGGTGGAGCTCCTGAAGTTGAAGCTTCGCGTGCGGTCTCCTCTGTGCGCGCGCCTTTCGCGTCTCTTCTTGGGGAGGAGTCTTCCGACGCGGAGGCCCCTGAGGCGAGCCCTGCGCGGGAGGCGAATCCTGCAGCGTCTGAGGGTCCGCGCGTTGCTTCAGTTGGCGGAGGGTCTCCGCCTAAGGAGGTTCAGGTGGAGTCCAGCGACGAAGCTGAGTCCGCCTCCGTTCGGAGGATCAGGAGGGCGGAGGCTCCCCTTCGTCCGGCTGGTGACGGTATTAATTCGTTGTACATGGGTAATGATTTTTTGTTGATTATTTTGTTTTTATGCAAGTTTTGATTGACTTGTTCTCATGTTTTTGGTTTATCTTTCAGCGGATGTTTTTGCTGGGCTGGCTACCGCGGAGGAGATGGCTAAAGGCGCCAGCGTTGCGCAGGAAGGGCTTGTCGTTCCTCCGCCGCGTGAGCCTGCGCCTTCTGCGTTGGCCAACAGGCCTTCGCCTGCTGATGTTCTTGGTCCTGGTGAGTTTCTTCTTTTTGGTTCAACAGTTTGGTTTGTTTTTGGCATTTTATTCTAAGGTTTGTTTTTGTTATGTGCAGGTGCTTCTGAACCTTCGATCACAGGTTGGACTGATGCCTTGCGCGAGGTTCATTCCTTGGTCGGAGGTTAGTGTTCTGGCCTCCGCCGAAGGTTTTTTTTTCTTACGGTGGTTTTTCTTAATTGTTTTTGGTTTACAGATCGTTTTCGTCAGAAGCTTCGCGGCATGGACTTTGACACGCTCCTTCGCGTGCAATATGAGCACCATAGCCTTGTATGTTTGTGCTTTGTTATGTCTTCCTTCGCGGTTTTTCACTCGGAGGTTTGTTGTAACTATTTATTTTTGAGCAGGGTCATCACATGGCTGCCGCCTTAGAGGAGCGTTGCTCCCGGGAGGTTATCTGCCGTGATGAGGCGATTGGTGCTCTGAAGAAGGAGAACGAGACCTTGGAGGCTGAGAAGGCTCGTCTGTCGGAGGAGGTTAAGGAGTTTTCCTCCGTCAGGAGGGAGGTTGACTCCCTGAAAAAGGAGAGGGATGACTACAAGGCTGGGTCGGAGGCTCTGAAGAAGGAGAAAGAGGATGCCGAAGCTTCGGTGGCGGTCCTCCGCACAAGTGTTGCTGAGGCGGGGAGAGTTAGGGACGTAGCCCTGCAGCGAGCTGAGAAGGCGGAGGACATTGCTGAACGCCTTCGCAAAGAGCTTGACGCTGAGCGGACGTCTGCAGCTGAGCTGCAGACTCGCATACAGAAGGCGGAAGCGGAGGCTGCAGCTATTGTCGGGCTCTATGCCGACTCGCTTGCGAAGTTTGGGGGAAGCACCTCTGCTCCTCCGCCCGGCGGCGATGTTGGGGCTGCCCTCGCGTGGCTGAAGTCTCATATCCGCATGCTCCCCGACTTTGTCGGAGGTGCTGTTGATTTTGGGGCTTTGGCTGCGGTTAGCTCCTTCGCTAGGCTTTTGCGCCGCGGAGGTTGCTCTCACGCGGAGGGAGTCGCCAAGGAGGAATTTGCCGCGGCGGAGGACGTTGGCGAAGGGACCCCTTCCCTGCGCAAATCTGTCCGGAACTTTATCAGTTCGTTCTGGATTAGGTTTGGGCGGGATGAGGCGAAGAAAATGGCGGAGGATCGTCGAGCTGAGGTTTGTATTATTTGGTTATTTCTTTTTGTATTTTGCTTCGCTGCTTTGCAATGTTACTTAAGATGGGTATTTTGTAGGAGATTGCGAAGAAGAAGGCTAAGGTTGTCAAGGCCGGTCCTTCGCGTCCACCGAGGGAGGCGTGTCCTCCGACCCAGGCTGAAGCGGAGGCTCGTGATACTGGTGCCAAAGCTCCGGAGGGATCTGGTGCCAAGGTTTCAGAGACGCCCGAGGCTTCTGCTCCTCCTCCGCCTCAGGTGTGAGGCTTTTTAGTTTTTAGGTTTTTCTTAGTCTTTTTTGCGTCCAAGCATGTGACGCTTTTTTGTAAGTAAGGCCGGAGGTTGTGTTTTATTTTGTAAAGACTGTTGAAAATATAATATATTGAGTTGTTTTCAGATAAGCCTTTGTTTTACACTTTGATCCTGCGCAGGTCTCTGGCGGAGGACCTGCGCAGGATCGTTTCATTACTCCCCTTTCGTTTTTTTACAAAGGGATTTATGTTTCTGGCGAATTGTGGGAGTATTGGCGAGTTGCCTTCCCTAACATGAGATTGGTGGATATGTTCGAGTTTGTTGGATATGATATTGATGGCGAAGGATCTGGATTTATCCAGTCGCTTGCGCGCCGAGGTTCATGGCCTCCGGCTTAGGTGGATGTTTTTGTTTTTCTTTTCGTTTATCGTAGGTTTTGCTTATATTTTTTGACATGATTTGATGTGTTTATGTAGTTGCCATATCCTATCCTTCGCATCTTTGGTGAGAGGGATAGGGTACGCTGGGTGGCGGAGGCTTCTGAGGATGTTGCTGAGCCTTTTCTTCAAGGTTTTCCGGAGGTTCGTAAGCTTCGTTTGGCTTTTTAGTTTTATCCTTCGTTTGTGATGGCTTTGAAGTTGTTATTTTCTGCGCAGGTTGTGAGTTCCGCTCCGTTGGAAGATCTTCCTTCGAACTTTGACGAAGGAAGTTACGTTACCCCGGTGACGTTCAAGCGTGGAGATTTGTACGCGAGGGGTTATCTAATTGACTGGTGGCGCCATAAGTATCCTACGCGTAGTATAGATGACTTAGTTGATTTCCTTGTTCGTGATTACTGTGATGATCTTAGGCTTTTTCCAGATTCGTATGTTAGAATTGTGCGAGGGTCTTAGAACCTTCGGCGTTTTACGGTCGGAGGATGTTTTTCATTTTTTGTTGTAAGCTTGTGTTATGTACATTGTATACGGTTAATAAAGATCAGACATTTTTACTACATGGTCTTCGCACCTTTTAATTTTGACAACCTTCGCGCTATAATTTGTACATGACTCATAGATCCTTCGGTTGTTTAGTTGAAGGAGGATTTGTGAGTTGAGCTTGTACAAGCTACCTGTAACCTTCGACTTTTTATGGGTCGAAGGATGATTTTATTCATTTTCTGTAAACGAACTTTTGTAATGATTTCTTCATCGATAATAAAGTTTTAAAGTTTGCTACAACCTTCGATCTCATTTTTATTACAACCTTCGCGCTACAGCATTTGTATATTGCAACGTCACGGTGGTGTTGATCCTAAGGATCTTTGTGTTGCTGTGGCTTGCTTGTTCTTGATGCTTGATGTTGCGAAGGAGTTGTTGATTTTTTCTTGCGCGGAGGATCGCTGCTTCTTGGCCTTAGAACCTTCGACTTTTTTGGCGCGAAGGATCCTTCGCTGAATTGTGCTATTTTTTCCCTTTGCTCGACTCCCGTGGAGTGTTGTCGAGGAGAACCTTCGGCTGTCTAAGTCGGAGGTTCTGAAGGGATGTTACGAGACTTCGTGCGATACCCTTCAGAGACCTCTGAGTCTGACTTCCATTGTTTCTGTTGTGGCTGTACACGACTTTGTGGTCGATGTTCATCACAACGCCGTAGTTCTAGTATTACGAAGCTACGTGCGATACAAACTTTTGTTGGTGTTGTGAGGCTAACTCCTGCTTCCATGGTGGCCTAGGATTTTGCTTTTTGACTGCTAGGTTTGCACTCGATGCTCGGGTCTTTGTATGCTGATCCTGATTGAGGGTGGTGGTAGGGTGAGCCTGGTTTTATAGGCTTTCATGCATTTATTTTATGTACTCCGTTAGGTCAAAATTTATTATCGGGTTATTGATGGTTGTTGTGGTAGTTGGTTTTGTTGTATCTGACCGAGGGTTATTGTAGTTTCGTTTTAATTTCACACTTTGTTTGTTGGGGGTCTGCTTAGAGTAGCAGGATACCTTCGACCTTATTTTGGTGAAGGTTATGTGAATTTCGTTGGGGTCTGTCCTGTGAATGTTAAACCTCTGCTGCCTTTTGGCGAAAATAATATGGTTCCTGATGCATGATTCTCCTCAGGTCTTTGTCAGGTTTGAAGGTTTTGCTCCTTCTGGCCATGTTGTGATGCCTGAGAAGGACAGGACTTTTTCACTTTTTGGCCGTGTTATCCTTGCTGCCCGGCTCTTGGCTAGGTCTTTTGCTAAGGATTTGGTGTTTTTTTTCACCTTTGAGGACGTTCCGAGCTTTCTGAGCTGTTGGATGAAAGCTGCGGAGGGTCCTTGTGATCACGTGATGTTTTGTCGAATGCTACGGCCTCGTTGCTGGCTGTTTTTCGACTTTTTGGGCTTTGGTTCTGGGGTGGATTCCTCTTTATATTTCAGAGGTTTTTACATAGGTTCTGCCTCGTTAAAAACCTCACCTCCTGGTAGGAGTACCCCTGTGAGGAAAAGAGTGCAGACCTTGGAATGCGAAAAAGTAGAGAAAAAGAAAACAAGCGTATTTAGGGATGTGGATGCCGCCGCTTATTTTGCAGGGGTCACCCTTACACTCAAATGTAAAATCTACGTAGGTTGTCGACGTTCCACGTGTGGGTGGAGGTTCTTCCTTCGAGGTCTTTCAGGTAGAAGGATCCCGACCTTCCCGCTTGTATTGCTGTGTAAGGTCCTTCCCACTTGGGTTGCAATTTACCAGCGTTTGGGTGATCTCCTTTTTTCCTGAGCACCAGGTCCCCGTTTTGTATGTCTTTTCGTACTACCTTGCGGTCTCTCCAATTCTTGGTTTCTCGTTGATACCTTGTAATGTTCTCCACTGCCTCAAGTCTTATTGATTCTAAGGTTTCCTTGCAGTACTCTTCATCTTCAGCCAACTGCTGCTTCATGGAACGCAGGCTTTGGTGTTTGATTTCTTCGGGCAACATTGCCTCTTCTCCATACAAGAGCTTGAATGGAGTAAATCCAGTTGTTCTTGAAACTGTTGTGTTATGTGACCATACAACTCTTGGTAGTTCTTCAACCCATTTCCCCTTGCGTAGGTTGAGTAAGGTCTTGGAGATTGCGGAGAATATTGTTCTGTTTGCTCTCTCTACGGCCCCGTTTGACTCTGGGTGATAAACAGACGCGAAAGCAATTTTGGTTCCTATGTGATGGCAGAACTCCTTGAACCTGTCTGAATCAAACTGCTTCCCGTTGTCAACTGTGAGCAAGCGTGGGACTCCGAATCTGCAGACTATGTTCTGCCAGAAAAATTTCCTGATTGTTTCAGAGGTTATGGTTGCCAGTGGCTTAGCTTCGATCCATTTTGTGAAGTATTCGATGGCCACGACTGCGAATTTGTTTCCCCCCTGGGCAGTTGGCATTGGTCCTACCAGGTCCATTCCCCATCTCTGCAACGGCCATGAAGCTGGTATGAGTTGAGTTGGTGCTGAAGGTCCTGACTGAATTGGTGAGAAGGTTTGGCAGGCTTTGCATGTTTTCACTATTTCTTCAGCGTCTTTAATGTGAGTTGGCCAGTAGAAACCTTGTCTTAGTGCTTTAGCAGACAATGCGCGGGGTCCAATGTGAGACCCGCACATCCCTGAGTGTATCTCTTGTAGGAGTTCTCTGCCCTCGCCTTGTGATATGCATCTCAGCAAAGGTTGGACTACGCCTTTCTTGTACAGGATCCCGTCAATGGAGGTGTAATTCCTTGCTCTTGCCTCCATCCTCTTGGATGTTGCTTCGTCATCTATAGCTGTCTCGCCTTTGAGGCAATCAGCTATTGCCTGCCTCCAATCTTCGCTTTCTGTCAGCAGGACTGAGCGAAAGGCTTTTGGCAACGATTCGGTTGCGGGTGTTGTAACAATCTGGTGGAAGGTTCCCTCTGGCAAGGGGGTGTTGTTGGCTGCTGCCTTCGCTAGCTCGTCTGCTTCGTAGTTTTCGGTTCTTGGAATGTACTGCAGAGTGAATCCCTTGAACCTTCTCTCCAGGCCTCTTACGACGGCCAGATACCTTGCCAGCTCCGGGTTGTGTGCTAGGTATTCCTTCTCCACTTGCCCTGCCACCACCTAGGAGTCTGTTTTGATGAGTAGGGTTTTTGCTCCCGAAGCCTTAGCTTTGTTCAGCCCGAGGATGAGACCTTCATACTCGGCTATGTTGTTTGTTGCTTTGAATTCGAGTCGTACAGCAAACTTTAGTTTGAGTCCAGATGGTGTGATTAGGACGGCTGCTGCTCCTGCTCCCGCTTGGCCCCAGGCGCCATCTGTATACAGCGTCCACGGCTGGTCGACTACCTTCTCCTCGTTTTTGTCCGAAGGTGTCCAATCTGCCATGAAGTCAGCCAGGGCTTGAGATTTGATGGAGGTTCTGGGGACATAGGTGATATCAAACTGTGATAGTTCGGCCGCCCATTTTCCTATACGTCCGGAAGCCTCTTTGTTCCTAAGGATATCACCCAGTGGCTGTGAAGTGGGCACTTTAATCTCATGGCTTTGGAAGTAATGCTTGAGCTTCCTTGATGCACACAGGACCGCGTATGCGATTTTTTCTATCTCCGTGTAGTTCAGCTTTGCTCCTGATAGAGCTTCAGATACGTAGTAGACGGGTCTTTGCACCGTTCCCTTACTGTCGCCTGTCTCGTGCACCAGGACACCACTGACAGCGTGATTGGAGGCAGCCACATACAGTAGTAGTGGGGTGTCCGGCTCAGGCACTGTCACCACCAGGTTGGTTGCAATGTAATTTTTGAGATGCCTGAAGGCCTCTGATTGTTCCGGACCCCATTCTGTTTTACCTTCTCCTCTCAGCACTTTGAAGAATGGGAGGCTTCGTTCTGCCGATCTCGAGATGAATCTGCTGAGGGCTGCTATTCGGCCGGTCAGCCTTTGCACTTCTTTCTTGTTTGAAGGTTCTGCCATTGACATGATTGCTTTTGTTTTGTCTGGGTTAGCTCTAATTCCTTCAGAACTGATGATATATCCCAGCATTTTTCCCTTGCTGACCCCGAACACACACTTCTCCGGGTTAAGTTTCAGCCCGGCAGATCTAAGATTGACGAAGGTTTCCTGTAGGTCCTTGATATGATCTTCCTTGCGCTTGCTCATGACGACAACATCGTCGACGTAGGCTATGATGTTTCTCTGTAGCTGACTTCCTAGAACCTTCCCCATCATTCTGGAGAAGGTTGCTCCAGCGTTTTTGAGACCTTCTGGCATTCTGGTATAGCAATATGTGCCGAATGGGGTTGTGAAGCTTGCCTTTCCTTCGTCTTCTTTTTTGAGCCAAATTTGGTGGTAACTAGAGAAACAGTCCAGCAGTGAGAATCTCTGACAACCAGCTGCTTTGTCCACAGAGGTATCTATCCTTGGCAAGGGGAAGGAGTCTTTGACACAAGCCTTGTTAAGATCCGTAAAATCTATGCACATTCTCATTTTGCCATTTTTCTTGGGGACCAAGACCACATTTGCCAACCATTCCGGGTATATGACTTCTCTAATGACCTTTGCGTCCAGGAGTCTTTGTACCTCTGCCTTTGCGGCTAAGGTTCTTTCTTCAGACATTTTTCTCTGTCTCTGCTTCTTCGGCCTCATTCTCGGATCAATGTCCAGCGAATGCTCTATTATGTCTCTGCTGACTCCTTGTAGGTCAGCGGCACTCCAAGCGAAGATATCTTGGTTCTTTTGCAATACGTCTAGCAATTCGAGTTCCTCCTCTCTACTAAGGGTGGCGGAGATGGTGACCTTCTTATCTGGAACAGCTTCCTGCAGAGGGATACACTTCGTTTCCTCCTGATCAGCCAGGTCTGTTTTCCCCCTTGGCATGTCTGGTGGCTGGGAAGCTTCATGTTGCGTAGAGTCTACGGAGTTTATGTTCCGGAAGGACTTGTAGATTGCTTTCTCTATGTTCCTTGCCTCCTTTTGACTTCCGTGAACCGTTATCACTCCGTGCAGAGCCGGGATTTTCATGCACAGGTATCCCATATGAGCGGCCGCATTGAACTTGTTCAAGAATCCTCGCCCGAATATGGCATTATATGGGTAGTGCAAGTCTACCACATCGAAGGTGACGTACTCTGTTCTTGCGTTCTCTGTTGTGCCGAAGGATACGGGCAATGCGACCTTTCCCAGAGCATGTATCTGCTTTCCTCCGAACCCGATCAAAGGTGACTCCGAAGGTTGGAGTTGGCTTCTGCTGAGCTTCATTTGGTCGAAGGTTCCAGCAAATATTATGTCTGCGGAACTCCCTGAATCCACTAAGATCCTGCTTACTCCCCAACCCGCAACATTTGTTGTTATGACCAAGGCGTCTGTGTGAGGGTAGCTTTCCAATCTTAGGTCTTCCTCGGTGAAGGTTATTGGGGTTCTGGACCAATCAGTGCATCTCACTGGCCCTTGAACTGCAACATTGTTGACGAGCCTGAGGTGATCCTTCTTCTGTTTCTTTGTCTGGAACTCCATTGAGGACCCCCCAGCTATTGGTAAGATCATTCCAATTGTGGGCAGGGGTGTATGAGGGCCGATCTGATTATCAGGGTGGGGTTCGGTTTTTGGTGGTGGTGGGGCTTGGAGTAGCTGTAGCTGGTTTGGGGGAGGAGGTAGTGACTGCTGGTGGGGTTGCGGGGTTTCGATGTACGTGATATGTGGAGGTCGTGGAGGAACATAGTTCGGTGGAAGGTTGTGGTCCGCGGTTTGCTGGGCTGGGCGCCAAGCTGGTAGGAAGCTGGGATAGTAAGCGGAGGCTAGCGCGCTGGGCTGAAGTGGAGCTGGGTGCTGCTGGCTTGAACCTCCGACATATGAATGGTAGAAGGTTTGAGGGAACGTGTGATTTACTTCCCGAGGCTGAGCAACTGGTATCGGAGGTTGCGGAGCTGACCTGCTCTTGATCCTCTCCTGAGTTTCTTTTGCATCTGGGCAATCTCTGGTGGAGTGACCCTTCTCCTCTCCATGGAAGAAACAATACTGTTTCCGTGGTCGCTGACTTTGATTTTTCCGCCATCCCGCATTTCGACCCCCTCTTCCGGCGTGATTGGGTATGCGTCCCGAGCTTCGTGCTTCCGCTGGTGGACGGTTATTTTCCGGCGTGTCATTTTTTGGTTGCTCGATATTCATCATCTGTCCACCAGCCTCTTGCTGTGGCCGGCGTCCATCCTGGCTGAGGTTCTTTTTCTGTGAGTTTCTATCATTGCTCTGCCTCTTCTGAGAGTTTTGGTCTTCCAACCTTTTGCGGTAGTCGTTGTCTGACCTGCAATACTTCTCAAACTCGTGGTACAGCTCGTGCATGGATGCTGGCTTTTCTCTGGCCAAATGAGCCGCGAAGGGCCCTATGCGAAGACCCTTGATGGCCGCTTCAATGGCAACCTCCTCCGGCACGCCGGGTGCTCTCGCCTTGGTCTGCACGAACCTTTGGAAGTAATCCCGCAGTGCCTCTCCCTGACTCTGGCGACACTGGAATAGGTCCGTGGAGGTTAGTGATTCAACTGCGAATCCCTGGAAATTCGCTAAAATCTTGTCTCGAAGGTTCTCCCATGAATAGATCGACCCGGGTCTCAGCATCGAATACCATGCCAAGGCATCTCCCTCGGCTGCGATCACGAAGGATTTTGCCATCACAGTCTCGTTCCCTCCAGCTGAGGCCACGGCTGCCTCGAAACTCATCAGGAATTGGCGCGGATCGGCCTTTCCGCTGAATTTAGGGAGCGTGATTGGTTTGTAGGTTGTTGGCCAAGGCGAGGTCTGCAATCCTTCGGACAGAGGGGAACGAAGGTCCAACGTGCCCCGCAGCATGCCGCCGTAGTTCGTCGGTTGCACATCTAGTGTTGGGCCGGCGCTGTTCAGAACAGCGGGCTGAATTGTCGGCTGAGCTGAAGGTTGCATGCTAAGGATTTCTGCCTGCAGGAGTGAAAGCTGCTGCCTGATCTCGGCCGCTTGCGTCGCGGCTATCGCTGCCTCTTGGCTGGCGGCGTAAGCAGCAGCGATCCGGTCTCGCTCTTGCTGAAGGTTCCGCAATTGCGCTTGCAGCTGCTGGAGCTCTTGCGTGGCCGAGGGTTGCGCCGGGTCTGCGGCGGGAGGAGGTTCCTGGCGTGCTTCCGGCTGCTCGTTCTCTGGCTGCTCGCCCTCAGAACCTTCTCCCTCCACGGTCGCGTACGTGCTCCGCACGGCCCTCCTTGGCCTTCCTCTCCTGGAGGGCTCTCCCCGAGGTCTCGTGGTGCTTGTTCTCTTTCCAGCCATCGCAGGTTATAGTTCGAGCCCCACGGTGGGCGCCAATGTTGGGAAGGTGCTCTCCGCACTCCCCAGCAGTACGGTGAATGGTGAACCTTCTCACTCGGTGCCGTGAGAGGTCTGAGCTCCAACAGGCAATAGGCTCAACAGTAGGTGAATACAGTGAATGCTCTCCCCTTTATTAATGGCGGCATCACGCCCCTTATATAGGGCCCGGAAACCGACCCAACGACATTTACATAAATGCCCCGTGACGGTGGGGGAATATTCCAGCATATTCTTTCATCGCAGTCTACTGACTCCAATACACCCGCGTAATTTCACATTGCGAACCCTTCGTTCATCCTTTGACTGGGGCCTCAGCAGGTCGGAGGCTCGGATCCTCCGCCCAGTTGCGGATCCTCCGACGCTTTGGTGTCGGAGGTTCCGCAGCCCGGCTGGTCGGAGGTTGCTTCACCCGGCCACCCCGGGAGTTCCTCCTTGGCCTGGTCCAGTCGGAGGTTCCTTGGCCTGGCTACGTTCTCCCGCCATCCTCGGCCCCGGGAGGGTCGGAGGTTCCAACCTTTCCTCACTCGTGGACCTCCGTCGGTGCTTCAGTCCCTGCACACACTTTGCACGACCAGACGAGTCGTCAACATTAGCATTTCCCGTCGAAGGATATCCTCCGACGTTCCAGGCGTCGGAGGTTCCTCAGGTGAAGGATAACCTCCGGCGCTACCAGGGGGAAGGATGCAGCTTTTCCCCAACAGTCGGCGTCGTCTTCTTTTGCGATATCTCATTTATTTACTATCAGGTAAATCCGTAGAAGTGATGATATCTCAAAAGAAGATATCGCAAATGAGACTTTTAATTAAATTTGACGGAGAAGCCACAACAGAAACACTGCAAAAGAAACGAGGCTTTAGAGACTCCTCTCTCCCAGCAGAATCTGCAAGGACCTAAGGCCTTGTTTAGTTCCAAAAAATTTTGCAAAATAGGAATAGTAGCACTTTCGTTTGTATTTGACAAATATTGTCCAATTATGGACTAACTAGATTCAAAAGATTCATCTCGTCAATTCCGACCAAACTGTGTAATTAGTTTTTATTTTTCATCTATATTTAATACTCCATGTATACGTCTAAAGATTCGATGTGACGGAGAATCTGAAAAATTTTATAAAATTTTTGAGGAACTAAACAAGGCCACATGTTTCTCTCAGTGCTACAGTGTGCTACAATTCGGCACGATAGCCCGAGAGTTGGTGCCAAAGCAAAGTAAAGCCTCACCAAATAATCTCTAAATTAATATTCCCTCCATTCCGAAACATCTTATAATTTGAAATAGAGGAAGTACAACATAATTTGTCTACAACTAAATAGAATGTCTATTAGGAAAAAACAGCTATGCACGTGTAGATTAGCCCCCATTCAACACTCCTTATGCCCTCTTTAGTAGGGTTTTTGTTGAGACTTCTTCATCGGCTTAATCAAAAGCTATGCTAAAGATGTTCATGTGAAAACAACTTGAAATCCAAAACTAAATAAAATATGATAAGGTTGAAATGGCCTAAAAAAATATAGTTTTATCTAGTTTTACGGTTTTCAGAGAAGCTGAAACCTTGCCGAAGAAAGTCTTAGGGTCTGTTTGTTTGAGGTTTTTGGTTCTTTGGCTCAAAAGCTTGCTTTTGTGGCTTCTCACTGTTTGTCTTTCTATTGACTTTGTAATAAATTTTTAGTTTCTAGGAACATCAACATTTGCAGAAAGCTTCATTCAATGTATTTTTTAGTTTTAGTTTATTTCCTCAGGAGTTAGTATTTTAACCTTTTAAAAGCCAGCTCATACATGCCAGCAAAAAAATTAAACAAACAGCCCTTAGTTTTTTTAAACAATAACAAACATAGCATCTCCAAGAGTACCCTATTTCCCTTCCCAATCCTTGGTTTTTGGCAAGATAAGAAAAATTCCCTCTCCAACAACTCATAATCCTTCCTCTTAAAATTTTACGCACTTGGGAAATCTTCCCCCATCACGCATAACTTTACGTAGAGTCATGGTCGTGCGGACTCTTCAGCTAATTATAAAGCTGAAAGGGCAGAAAAAGAATAAAGCGTATGAAATAGCTCTATATGTAAATGTATAAGAGAGAAAGATTATATAAAATTGGTTAAAATAATTTAGAATTAATATAGGTATTCCTGATGTATAATTGTCTTCTATATTTTAGAAGTGAATTATTAGAAACTATTGGATATGACCTTATTTTTTCATTCAATATATTTTTAGGATTCAAAAAACATGAATTTTTTGAGAGGAAAATTTAGTATACTCTTGAAGATGCTCTTAGTTGCCATCCACATCAATGTCCACTGTTCGGCGCATCGGCACAGCCCGTGGTTCATTGGGCCGCCTGATATTTTTTGCACAGCACAAGCCCATGGACGTGTGCACAGAACAAGGGGCGCTGATCAACGACACCAGGCATGCATTTGCTTCCGCATGGACAGAACTCGCAAATTGATGAAGCAGCCGTGGGAGTCCGTTTAATGGCCCATAAAAGATAGTGGCTGTATATGATAGGAAAAAAGTCCATTTTTCTCTTTCAGCTCTTGTAAAATTTTGTTTTTCTTCTCTAAACTTTTAAATCAGGCAAACTATGTTCCTCAATTTTTAAAACCATACGTTTTACCTCCGAAGCCTGGTTATAAGCGATTTTAAAGGTGGTTTTGTCTTTTTCTTTTTTATTTATTTCGGCTAAATCTTTGAAAAATCATAATAATTCAAAAAAATTATAAAATAGAAAAACTAATTTTGTTGAACTCTACATGAGTAGACCTATATAGTGAACATATAATATGGTATGTTTTAGCATAAAGTTTTTGCTATAGATTTTGATCTATTCTTTTTTGTAATTAATTAGAATAATTCATAACTGTAATTTCTATGGGCCAATTGTGGTCAAAATTTTATGGTGGCCTAATTATTGTATGCTTGATGTGTATTAAAAATTTCAAACTCATTGGATAATGTCTAACTTAGTTATAGATTTATTTAGATATAACAAGCATAGCCCCCATCAAAGAAAGTTTTAGGATCTGTTTGTTTGAGGTGCAAGCTGCACATTTTGGTCCTTTAGCTCAAAAGCTGCCTTTGTGGCTTTGGGCTGTTTGTTTTTCTATTGACTGTAATAAGTTTTTAGTTTCTCAGGAAACCAAAATTCACAAAAACATCTCCCAACGTGCTTCTTAGCTTTTAGTCTATTTCCTTATAAGTAAGACTTTTAGTTAACTTTTTAAAATCCAGTTTAATATCTGGACTATTTGTTTTAACTTCTTTTTTTATCACAATTTGTTTTTACTTCTGACTTCTAGCTCAGAAGTCAGCAAAAAAAAACTAAACAAACAGGAAGCCCGTGGTTCGCTGGGCCGCCACATAGTGCTCCGCTGTTCGGCGCAGCGCCACAGCCCGTGGTTCGCTGGGCTGCCCAGCACAAGCCCATCAACAACATCAGGCACGCATTTCTTCCGCCCGTGAGAGGGCCATTAACAGAGCTCGCAAATTGAAGCAGCAGCCCCTGAGTGTTCGTTTAATGGCCCATAAAAGGTACTGGGCTGTACTTAGGTGATAAACAGGCCGCTTTGCTCGCTGCAGCGTCCTACTTTTTTGAAGGAAAAAAAAAAACAACAACGGGAAGAACTGCCTAACACGACGGTGGCCGGCGGTGGCAGCCGAAATGGGCAACATCATTCTCACCACGTCCTGCTGTTCTTCGTGGCTCGCACAACCTTTCAGCTTCAGAGGAAAGAGCGTCTCGTCCATCCAGATTCCAGACACGCCCGGGGAAATAGGATAGGAGAAAGGCGCCGGGACCGGGACAGACAGACCGCGGAGACAAATCAATCTTTGCCTGAATTTGTGTGTGCGGCTTAGAAGCCCTCGCGCCTCCTATCTTTGCTCCCGAGCTCACGCGCTGTGTCCTTTAAAGCGCATCCGTCTCGCTCCCGGAGACGTCAACCTCTGCCTTGTTCCTTACCGGCCCCCGAATCGCGAGCGAGGCGAGAGTTCCTCTCCTCCGTCCCGCGCCCGTTTGCTCGTCGATCGATCGGTTGTTGCCTGCCGGCCGCGAGCACGAGGAGCGGCTAGCCAGACGGACGTGTCGTCTTGGCAGGTGCAGCAAGCGCGGAGCTCGATCGCCGCCATGTCTTTCACCGGCACGCAGGACAAGTGCAAAACCTGCGACAAGACGGTCCACTTCATCGACCTCCTCACCGCCGACGGCGTCTCGTACCACAAGACATGCTTCAAGTGCAGCCACTGCAAGGGCACACTCTCGGTACGCAACGCATATATAATGCGCTGCTCATTTCCGTCGAAAGAAATGAAGCTTTGTGTTATTTGATTGATTGATCTCGACAGATGAAAGTGTAGAAATGTGGTGGGCTCATCATTTTCATTTCTGCATGCGTTCTCCTCTAGATTAGCAGCTACTCTTCCATGGACGGTGTCCTGTACTGCAAGACGCACTTTGAACAGCTCTTCAAGGAGACAGGGACCTTCTCCAAGAAATTTCAAGGTAATCTACAGCGCATCAACTTGTCTATGCTGTAACGTTCAACTCTGGTCCTCTGATTCAATATACCGGGACGTTTTGTACCTGAACCTGTAAAAATGTTTACTGCACATTTGTCATCTTCTGAATGTTACACACATCAAACATTCTGATCCTTCCGTTGTGCTACACAGGTGGAGCATCTTCAACCAAGACCGACCAGGTACGGTTCCTCAAATATTCTAAACAGATGATACAATCTGACATCAGTAAGAGTTGACTAGTCATGCACGATGCCAATTCGAAAATCTCTGCAGGCAAAGGCTCCGAGCAAGCTATCATCTGCATTCTCTGGAACTCAAGATAAATGCGCAGCCTGCCAGAAAACCGTGTATCCATTGGAGAAGGTACAGAAATGCTGTTTATTTCTGTAACTCTGGGCGGCAAACAGTAGCACACAATTATCTGATCAAATCAATCACCACGACTAATGCTAATGTTGGCACCTACGCTTGATCTTCTTGTTTAGATGACGTTGGAAGGCGAGTCTTACCACAAGAGCTGCTTCAAGTGCTCGCACGGGGGCTGCATCCTGACAACCTCCTCCTACGCCGCGCTCAATGGGATCCTCTACTGCAAGATCCACTTCTCGCAGCTGTTCAAGGAGAAGGGCAGCTACAACCACCTCATCCAGACGGCGCAGACCAAGAAGAACGAGGCTGCGGAGGCCGCACCGGAGGCACCGGCGGATGCAGGCGCGGCTGAGCCAGAAGCAGCGTAGATAGCAGCAAACGCAAAGAAAAATAGAGCCGTGTGTGTGTGTGTGTGTGTGTGTCTATCTCCTATATATACGAACTCTGCATTCAGTAAGTAGTTGTCACAAATATATGTTGTTGTTGTTATGTTTACCTTGCTCTGGCTTATTCTGTATTATGAGGCTCTGGATTCATGACGATGAAATGAGAATATGGGTGTTAACATTATTTTGCTTCATTCCTACTGCATTGCTTTTCCAACTCATGAAGTTTTCCTTCACATCCTACTAAAATGAAGGATGCAAGCACTGACAGAGCTTGAGGATAAGTTTAGAGAGGCCAACACTAGAATACTTGATCACACCACACAATGAGCATATAAATTTTCATGATTTAACAATCACGAAAACCATTTTCTTGATGACAATAAAAAAAGCACATTACATTTCGTTAATACTTATGACAAACAATTATGTAAGCCGGTACTTTATATAAGTTGAACAATAGCTAAGGAAGTATTTCAACTAAACACATGTAGGACGACTGAAAAAATGTCTATAACAATTGCATAGAAATTACATAACAATACTTGTATGAGTATTGGTTTACAAAATAGACAGATAAGAGTGAAGGCAAATCTAAGTAATTTTTATAACTAGCTATATGCCCCACATTCATCCACGAACTTCTAGTACTCTTTTTTTTTTTACTAAAAAAAACTTACATACCTTAAATTGCTAAAATTTTTATAACTTCTAGTACTCTTATTCTAGTACTTCTAGTGTAAGATCAATTCCGAAGGAAACTTAAACTTGCACGGAGCACGGCACCAACAAAGTACCAGTATCCTTTGTTTGGTTGCGTAGAATTTTCTGTCTGTACTACAATGGTGAGAGCATATTACACGAATGGCGCGACCTCGGTGAGGTTCAAGAACGCACCAGTGATGCCTTCCTTGGGTGCCATCGCCATCATGAGAGCTCCCCGTGCACCCTCCTCGACCGTCAGATGTCCAACCTGAAAGTTCATGTCCGTCTCGACATAGCCAGGATGCACGCAGTTGATGCACAGCGACGGATGCTCCTTCGCAAGAATCCGAGAATAGGCATTCGCGAGAGCCTTGGACGCTTTGTACGCAATGAACCCTCCTTCTGCAGGCCAACCACGAGCCTTCAGTTGGCCATCCTTGAAATCCTTGAGGAACAACTCTGACAACTCGTCTAGTCTCTGTTCAGACAAGCTGTCAACATTGTTGAGCTCTTCTTTAAGTTGATCTCCACTGTAAAACTGGAGAAGGATGGAATTAGTATTTGTTTGCACTTTGCAGAATTGCATAATTTTCTTTTGCATATACAAATATTGCACTTGATTCTACTTTGAAGGATGACATGTAAGATAATAACTATATGCCATTTACCCTGAGTAGTCCATAGTAAGATGACATGTTAACAATCCTTCCATGGGATGAGGACTGCAGAAAAGGAAGCAGTGCTTTTGTGACAGCTTTGATCCCATGGTAGTTGGTCTTCAAGCACTTCTCTGCTTCCTCATAAGGTTCCGTGATGTGCTTATTGATTGTTTCGATCCTCTCCATGAGATCGTCCATGCCTGCGAGCTGTTTTCCACGTAACATAATATATTTGTCTCTTTTCTACTAGAACTTTTTTTCTCTCTAGTACACAAACTTTCTGATTGCATGCTGAGAAGTTACTGGGTAACTAACCTCTTGACGAAAAGTTTCTAGGTCGCCGACGTTACTTGTCGTTCCAGTAATTGCTGCATTATTGACCTGCAAAAGCATAAATCGATTGAAACCATCAGTAAAGAATGCTGAAGTCAGAACACGAATCCGTAGCTATTGAAAAACCACTCACATCTTTATCACAAGCTATATATACATTACACATGTATGGACTAGACATATAGGAGTATTGCAGTACGAAGAAGGAGAAATCATACGTCCATACCAATATATCCAGCTTGCCAAACTTCTCGATAAAATCAGCTAAGCGTGAGGCGCTTGACGGATCGCTGACCTCTGATGAAAAACGACGTTGGATAGCCCAAGCGTGCTGACTGCTTCAGCGCCCCTCTTCTCATCCCTTGCTGTCAATACTACAGTGATTCCATTGGAAGCCAGTTGTTTGCATATTTCTAGCCCAATTCCTCTGTTCCCTCCTGTAACCACAGCGACCCTGGTAACAAAGAAAAAAATGACATTAATATCACAAATTTCTTGTCAAAAATTACATATGATACTCGAGGAGAGAAAAACATGACCGAGACGAAGCCTGTTTTGTCAAATCACTCTTGTTTGTTCTTATGCATTAGACATTGCTTATAGTACTAATGCAGTACTGCCAAAAAGATCTGATCGATGCTCACACTTTCTCAGATTGGTTGCCTGTGCTTCCTTCCATATTATGCAACTGAAAGCTAATTCTTGCGCAAGACGGTGTAAAAGGTCGCGTGTGTAGAGAGGAGATTGGAGACACTGAGTTGGGCACTGCGATTGGATGATCCAGTCGACATTTATACCACCGGCGGTTCGTGCTTGGAGGCTCTGCTTTTCTTGGTGAGGTCACCGCTCTCGTCATTGGTTGATTTCCGCTGTACAACTTTTCCGTGACAATCTGAAGGAAAAAAAAAAGTTTCCGTGGAACAATAGCAGGGAGGGGACGCCACCGCATTCGTCACACGTAGGGCTGGATATCCGGCTGGCTAACGAGCAGAAAAGCTAGCCCGGCTCGGCTCGGCTCAGCCGAGCTCGATAATAGACTCGAGCCAGTTCATTAAGCTCATGAGCTGGACAAAAAAAATTACAAATCGATAAAAACAGTTTCTGTATCCTTGGTTTAGGCCTTGTTTAGTTCACCTAAAATGCAAAAAGTTTTCAAGATTCCCTATCACATCGAATCTTGTGACACATGCATAGCATATTAAATATAGATAAATAAATTAACTAATTGCACAGTTTATCTGTAATTTATGAGACGAATTTTTTGAGCCTAGTTAATATATGGTTGGACAGTGTCGCAAAAAAATTTGGCAAGGGAATTAAACAAGGCCTTAGTAAAAAAAGAAAACTCTTAATATACTTTCACTTTGAAGTATCAATCACAAACCAACATCCAGAGAACTCACTGGAACATAGAACTAACTCACGGGAACTTAAAGGCTCAATCAAAATCACACATAAGTTAGAAGCACAACTTGTTATACTTTTAGGATCATTCTAGGATAGATCTAGGGTATTCTTTTCATTTGGGAGCGAATCAAGGTGTCATAATACATGTACCACGGTAAAACATAGAGCCAAAGAGCATTGAGGATGGGATGAGGTGATGGGGTGCAGACCATTCGAGCGGAACGCGGGGGCGTTGGAGCTGGAGCCGGTGGCCATCGCAGTTCGTCGGTGTAGATCTGCACTTAGGCAGCGTCGATCGGGGAAGAGAGTGACATAGTGAAGTCACAGACGCCGAGGTGGTGCAGTGCAGTGGCAACGGTTGGGGTCTTTCCGTCAATGGCTGCGCCCTACTCGAGTCCGACTCGAGATCAGGTTTAGGGTTGTGTCAGTGGGGAGTGGCGGCTCATGATAAACCTTGTGACTGAAGCCGCCAGCCTCCCATCTCTTTATATAGCACAGGGTGACAGGCCCCTCCAGTTATAGATGGGCTAGGCGCCTCCGATCAGAGCGCGAGTCAAGGCCCAATTATGCCATTGGGCGTAATCGGTGGAAAGATCAATCTAACACAACTAATCAATCACAGCCGACCTTGTCAGGCGCTATGCAGGGACCTAAAATACATCGGTGACTACCATTTCAGGGAGGGCTCATTGGCAAGTACCGAGGGGCATTGTGCAACGAGCAACTAGGCGGCCCAATAGGCACATCGCCAGCAATGGCCCGAGAATTACTGGTGTTAGTAACATGTCTCCTATTACTGTTACCGGCGGTAACCCGAGGCCTAGCCAGGCTTTTGACCTTGCAATTGAATGCCGTGTGACCCCAACCAAGACAACCCCGACAATGGATTGATCGTGAATAGTGTGGCCTATGATGACCATTGGACAGACAACAGTTGCAGAAGTGAAGCGAGGTCCTGTCACCGAGGTAATCACCATGAGATACACTGGTCGGGACTCCATTGCTAGGGCTGCGGAAGCTAGGTTGCTTGTGGATGGTTGGAGGTTGAAGACGACGAAAAACGGCCCTCTTGCGTGGGAGCGGAATGGCATTGGCACCGGTTAGAGGTGAGGTAAGGGATTCCAAATTCAAGGGATTTGAATTAAGATCAGGAACACGACGAAGGACCTCAGGAAAGGAGACGCCACTACGTACCAATGCCGACCCACGTTTGCGATGATCAGGTGGTGATGTCGTGCCTCTCTACTTCCCCGGAGTGCACCACGCGCGGTCTTCCTCAGCTAGGAATAGAGTGAATTCCTTCCTCCAGTTGGGGCCTCCATTTCCTCAGAGGTGGAAGGAGACGAAATACTGATCACAAAAGAATGATCGCAAGTTGGCAACAAAAAAACCGACGCGCTTGTTGGTGACAAAGAATTTGAAGGTGTGATCGGCCAGCTGCGAGACACGAAAGAAGGGAACAATGCCTCCAATGGTGGCTTGAAGGATCAAGCCAACCGAGCAGGTGTTAAGGCGAAATTTGCATCGCCCAAAAGCCACGACCAACGTGAAGGAGTAAGCATCAGAAGCAGGACGGCAAATCGGGAGACCAAGGAGACGGGAAACATCCTCCTGGGTATGCAGCCTAGGGACGAAGGAGAGATCCGGCAAGGTAGGCAAGGCCATAAAGAAGGCAAGAGGCAGAACGGAGAGCAAAGCAAATGAGAGAGAACACCGAGCACAACAAAGCAAGGGAGCAGGGAGGCGGAGCAGGCGAACTTACGGCTCAATGCAGCGAGATGAGCACGCCGTCCCCAACGGCCGGCGTCGGGCTACCTCTTTTTCCTGTTGTCCAGCCCAATAGCCAATAAGATTTTCGATAGCCACATCATGCAATTTTCTACCTAAAATTTAAGCTTTTTTTATAGTTGTTTACCGTGATCGCCTCACGATAAAAATTTAAGCTTTTGTGTGTAAGGACCAAAACAAGAGAAAACAAACTAGAAGTTGTAGCAAGTTGCAACTATTAATGTTATGGTTGTACGTGGCTACTATCTATAGTGTAATTTCTCTTCTTTTTTTTGTTTCTCCTTGTATAAGTTTGTGATAAAAATTTCCATGCTCATGTATAATTTTCCGTTGATGCTTTTGTCATGTGGACAGAGCTTAGAAAGCACCTTTAACTGCTTCGTGTTGAAAGAAAAATGAAACATTATTGTATAATTTTCCTTTGATGCTTTTGTCATGTGGACAGAGCTTAGAAAACACCTTTAACTGCTTTGTGTTGAAAGAAAAATGAAACATTATTATTTTGTATCACCCTAGGACATAGAGAGATAAGGTGAGATGATGAAGGATCTAGCAAGGTGATTAGAGAGGGGAGGGGTTAATGGGAGTCTAATCCAATTTTTCTTTTTTAACTTTGGCCACGGTCCCAACACCACCCAACTAAGCGTTTTAAGAAACCAAAAACTTCAAGAAAGAGCACACAACAACTGATGGCTAGATACAAGAGAGACCCGAGGACACAATGGAACAACCACAAACCAAATGGAGACCAAAACAAGGAGACATGGAAACCAACAAAAAAACCAGCCTGAGGCAGTTTGCATACTAGTCTAAGCAAGTTTGTTTCAGCCTAGGAAGGTGAAAAAGTCAAAAGCCAATCAAATGATTTCAAATGGACTTGAAACTTGATGGAGGAGTTTAAAACACCAAGGAGAAGATCTCCACAAAAAAATATCTCAATAGGAGCATCTTGAAAAACCGGCCTAAGCCGGTTTACACAGATTTCAATGAAATTCTCTCCAAAATAAATTCAAATAAGCTTTGAAAAATCTGAAATTTTCCAAAGAGTAACCCTAGGATTAATAGAAGCTATATACCCCAAAGATCATCATCCAAAAGTCAAGGAGTTCACTTCGATATGAAAAACTCCAAAGATGTGCTCATGACCTCTGTGCTCGTGAGGAATCTACCCAAATCACTTGGTAAAGATCTTCCTAAGATGTCCTAGACAAATCCATCCACTCAAATCACCCTCAAACATACAGTAAATCAAAATCCATCAAAAGCAAAAGAGTGTTCAGGAAGGAGAAAAACCAAATCCATAAAAGAACAAGACTTGAACTCAGATCTCGTAGGAACGATTGCTTTGTTTTCAAGGATCAACAAGGTCTATTTTTACAAAGGAAAGATTACACAGATAGAGGATTGATTCTCATGACTGCGGATCTCAACACAGTGAAAACTATACGATTAGGAAAATAACCTAAATGCTGAAAGCTAAATTAGAAGAGATGGGTTGGTTTAGGCAATCTCCCCTCTTATTTATAGAGCTATTTTTTAGATAAATGATAGTTCATACCTGACTTCATCTACCAGGCCAACTACTACAAAGTCCGGCCCATAGGCTAGCACGCACAAGCTGTAAAGTACACCAACTTACAGTGTCCCACACAAAAGAACAAATAGAGCTATTACACAATCCTAATCTTGTCCTTAGATATTTTGTATGAACCACCTAATCCAAGAAGCAAAATGATCCAAGTGAAGATCCGTGTATCTAATGGCCATGAGCTCTTCATGACTTTACTTCGCCTTGATGCAAGCTTCACGGTGACGCTTCCCCAAAGTCCATCCCAACTTTATTCTAGGTTTTGAGGTCCAAACTCACAAACCGTCCACTGGGGGTTTTGAGGCCCGAACCACCAAACACAACTGGAGAAGCGTATTCGCTACGCCTCCTCCATGATCTCGACACGTGTCATCGTTCATCCTCGATCGCCTGATCACCAAGTCTTCTTGTGCCTCTACTTGACTTGGTCAACCACTATCTTGACTTGGTCAATACGATCAACTCCTCCACAAGTATATTTGCTTGTTGATGTCCCTATATAGTCATCCATGGTCAGTCTTCTGGCATGCTTAGTCCCTCAGTCCAAGCCTCATGTTCATCCTTCATCGCTTCCGGTCTATCAGCACGATATGTCTCTACTTATCCTTTGTGCTCTATACCTGTGCACCATAAGCAAAGAGACATGTTGCACAAACACCACACTCAACACAATGGTTAGTCTCCAAACTCCACCAAAACTTTATCATCTTTTGACAATCCTCATCATCAACTCGACATGAATAGGCACAAACAACCATGTGTTCACAGATGAAGCTACCAATTTGAATTTAACCATCTAGCTACCTGATTTCATGGCTTGGCAATAATCAAATTATATATATTTTTTATGAAATCAAGTGCGGCAAGCCTCTACTGGGCATATCTATATCTATACATAATAATAAAGAGATAAAATTTCTGCTATTTTTTTGGTCTGGAGTATTTTTAGTCTGGCTACTTATATGGATGGGGAGATTGGACACAAGAGAAATAGAAAGAAAAGATTCCTCTCCAAAATCGGATTTTTGCAAATCAAATTAACTCTATTAAACTAAAGGAAAATATCTCACCGAATGGAAACCACCATGGACAATTAGACCGAATCGAATACAACATTCGAGACATAAATCAAGGAGTGCTATGTCCACGAGCCAACGACGGCAGCCACCGAGACACGGATTTGTGTGGCGCGCGTGAAAAAAACAAGCTTGAGTCACCGTTGGGCCGCTGTACATGAAACGATGCTGGGACGCCCTGCTCCGACTAGCTGATAGCCGTGCCCGAGTCGCCACCAGCCACCCTACGCGAGCTGCTGCTCGGACACCCTGCTCTGGCATAGCTAGCCTCCACGCGGTTGCAAGCCGTAGCATTGTGCACATGCACTGCTGCGCACGAGCCGCGGCTGGGCCACCCTGCTCCGGCACAGCTAGCCACCGCCAACCATCCTGCACGCCGCCGCCGGCCCTGCGTGAGCCACACCTGGAGTACGCGCACGAACCAGTACCGCTGCGTGGATTTTGGTCAAGAAGCAAAAAGCGACGCTGCTGGGAAGACGAGCTTGAGCGCGGCTGTGCCGATCGCAGAGAAGGAGCCATCAGGGGTCACACGCCGCTACATCTGCCACTGCCGGTCATAGAGAAGGATCCGTTAGGGCCATGCCGATTGCGGAGAAGGAGCCATCGGGGTCGCGCGGCCGCGACCGCCGTTGCGGGGGCATGCGCGGAGGCGCCCGGGAGGGCAAGCAAGGGCGGCTTGGAGTTGGAGGTGCGGCGACGGCCTGTGGCCGCGACGATGATGCTTCCACGCCATGTGCGAGACCGGGAGGTGCGAGGCCAATAGGCGTGTGTGGTTCAGCGTGTGTTGGCGATAAGGTAAAAGAGAAAGAATAATATATATAATGAAATATAATATAATAAAGAGAAAAAAAATAGAAAACAAGGGGGGGAAAAGGGGAAAAGGTAATTTCATTCTTTTTAACTACTAGGAGGATAATCTGTATTACCAAACGTTTTAAGAAATGTTGTGGTTAGATACAATTTATAGCTTATATTTGTGAGTTTAAATAGATATTGTAACAATGTTCACCTTATTTATGCTTCATAAGTTCCAATCAAAATATTATAAAAATATATAGCAATGTTTAGGGGTTTAGAAAATATCGTAATAACAACATATAACAATGTTTATATGTGTGAGAGCACGGTCAATTTGAATATATATTAAAAGACATGTCACTCTAGTCAAAAGTCATATAAGCGACAATTCAGTAAATTGTGTGTTCGGTTGCAATGCACGGATACTTTTGTTAGTATATTAATAAAAAGTAGAAGCCACCAAATTTTACAAGGCTAATGAGGTCGGGGGATTCGAGAAATAAAAAAGAAAAAATAAAGAAAATTAACGAGACCAAAGAGATTAAAGAAGATTGTTTATTCATTGAGCACCACAGGGGAAGTAATAACTTTTCTTTTGCACGTACTGGGAACACCGCAAATTCTGACTTGAAGGAACCTAAGAATGAACCAAATTACAATCAATATACTCCACAAGAAACGTTGTGAAAATTGCCCTGTAACTAACGGTGTGCGCTTATATATTACACGAATGACACGACCTTGGTTTTGTCCAAGTACGCACCAGTGACGCCTCCCTTAGGTGCCATCGCCATCATGAGAACTCCCCGTACTCCCTCCTCGACTGGGAGATCCCCAGCATGGAAGTTCATGTCCGTCTGGACATAGCCAGGATGCACGCAGTTGATGCACAGTGACGGGTGATCCTTCGCAAGGATCCGGGAATAGGCATTCACAAGAGCCTTGGACACTTTGTATGCACTGAACCCTCCCGTAGGCCACCCTCGAGCCTCCAGTAGGCCATCGTCGAAGTCCCTGAGGAACAATTCGGACAACTCGTCCAGCCTCTGTTCAGACAAGCTGTCGATATTGTTGAGCTCCGCTTTAAGTTCATCTCCACTGAAAAACTGGAGCAGGATATGGAATTGTTACTTGGTTTGCAATGTTCTAAGTTTTTTTTCTTTTGCATATATAAATATTGCACTTGATTCTATTTTGAAGGATGACATGTAGGATAAACTATATAGACGCCGGCCATTTACCCTGAGTAGTCCATAGTCAGATGACATGTTAACAATCCTTCCGTGGGATGAGGACTGCAGAAGAGGAAGCAGTGCTTTTGTGACAGCTTTGATGCCATGGTAGTTAGTCCTCAAGCACTTCTCTGCTTCCTCATAAGGTTCCGTGATGTGCTTATGGATTGTTTCGATCCTCTCCATGAAATCCATGCCCGCGAGCTGTTTCCATACAACAAAATATATTTGTATCTTTTATACGGTGGCGAAGCTAGAGCTATTAATTAAGCTATGTAACTCTTTTGTGTGAATCCTTATTATCCGCCACTCTTCTAATCATTAGATTTCAAAATTCTTTCGATTTCTTTTCACTAGTGAGATTGAATATTTATATGAAAAAAAAGTGCTCAAAAGACACCTCTTTTCCTTTATTTCCAAATTATTACAAATATCAATTAAATGAGCGTTTAGATTTTTGGAGTTATCGTGTCATTAGTCTAAGGTTTACTGTTTCAACTATGGATATTCTTTATGGAGCAGTATGGGCTATTTTTAACATTTAATTAGATCGGGTGCACGTTCCATGTGGGTGCATAAAGATGTGTTTTAAAAAATGCATATATGGTGAAATTTTAAACAAATATATTGTTTTTATATTTTTTGGGGTGCCTTTTGCACCCCTTTTCATAGTGTAGCTTCGCCCTTGCTTTTATGTATTGTTGGACCTTTTCTTCATAAAACTAAAATGGGTACTCGCCTTTTCCTATATTTATTACAGATTCAATGACGCTATGTTTTAAGTGATAGGCGACGTGTCCATCAATCTTGTTGTGTCTTCGTCAATTTCGAGATTTGTCGGTCCAACTTAATTTTTCGAAGGTGATCATCATAAAGGCGCTAGGACGTTCGTGGATGTGTTTATATAGATGAGTGTGCATGTCTATGTCTATATCTAGCTCTCGAAAAAAAACTATTACTCAGTTTAAGTGAAACCCTTGCATACTGAGTAGTTACTGGTTAAATAACCTTTTGACGAAAAATTTCTGGGTCGCCGACGCTCCACGTCGTTCCAGTAATTCCTGCATTATTGACCTGCAAAAGCATAAATCGATCGACGACCACCAGTAAATAAAGGATAAAGAATGTTTATGGAAAAAAGTAAATAAAGAATGTTGAAGTCAGAACACGAATAATCCAAAGCTACTGCAAAACCACTCACATCTTTTCCTTTTTTTTAAGGTACTCACATCTTAATTTACCACAAGCACATGTATGAACCTGTACAAACCTTTTACACGTTCGAGAAAAAAGACATACTTAATTACATACGTATATGAATTGCGCATAATTTGCAGTATGAAGAAGGGGAAATCATACGTCCATACCAATATATCCAGCTTGCCAAACTTCTCCTTGATAAAATCAGCTAAGCGTGCAGCGCTCGACGGATCGCTGACGTCCAGCTCATGAAATACGACGTTGGATAGCCCAAGCGTGCTGACAGCTTCGGCGCCCCTCTTCTCATCCCTTGCTGTCAATACTACAGTGACTCCATTGGAAGCCAGTTGCTTGCATATTTCTAGGCCAATTCCTCTGTTCCCTCCTGTAACCACAGCGACCCTGGTAACAAAGAAAAAAAATAACATTAATATCACAAAATTCTTGTAAAAAATTACATATGATAGAAGAGAAAAACATGACTGGGAGTACTCTTGTTTGTTCTTATGAATTAGACATTGCTTATAGTACTACTGAAGTACTGCTGCCAAAGAGATTTGATGCTCACTGCTTCTCAGATTGGTTGCCTGTGCGTCCTTCCATATTATTATGCAACTGAAAGCTAATTCTTGCACAAGACGGTGTAAAAGGTCACGTGCGTAGAGAGGAGATTGGAGACACTATTAGTTAGGCACTGAGATTGGATCCGGTCCACATTTATACCGGGGGGTGTGGTTGTTGAGGTCACCCCTCTCGTCACTGGTTGCTTTCCGCTGTACCACTTTTCCGTGACCATCTGAAGAAAAAAAAGGTTCCTGTGGAACAATAGCAGGGAGGGGACGCCACTGCATTCGTCAGACGAAAGGTTGCTCGTCAATTTTGCGCTAGAGTTTCCAGATCTGGACGTCCCGTATATTTGTTGGTCTGTCTTGCTTCTGGTTTCTGAGTTTCTCAAAATAAGAGTAAATTATTACATTATTGGTCTCTAAACTATTATGTTAAGTCTCTAATTATATCTTGGACTCAAAACTACTTGCCCTGTAAATTATATCATGGTACCTGAAGAAGGAAAGCTGAAAGTCATTAACGTTGAGATCGACTATAGTCTTGCCCAACCCTTTAGGAAAGATTCCGACTTGTTTGACTCCACAGATGCGGGTTTCGTCTCATCCGACCCCAGGAGAGCGGGCTCTGTCTTGCCCAACCCCAAGTTACGAACCCGACTCGACTGACCCTAGGGGTATGGGCTTTGTCTCACTAGACCCCTCAAGAGAAATTCCGCTTCACCCGGCCCTAAGAGTACGGATCTGGCCTCAGATGAGAGCATAGGCCTTTCATGGGGGCCTATAGAGCATGTTTGGTTAGCCTCCAAATCTAGCATTTTGCTTGGATGGGCAAGGTTTGGCCTGTTTGGTTGCCTAGCCAGCCTCTGGAGCCAGGCTCCATCTGGCCTTCCGTACAGCCTTATCGAGGCCCAACTAGAAACACCAGGTTGGTATTTCTTCTGGAGCCAGGCTCCGACTGGCTCAGCTGAGTTTCTCTCACTGTCCGGTGTTCCTCCTTCTCTCCCGCCATTGCTCCTTTACTAGCGGCGATGCTCCTCCTTCTCCCCCGCCGACGCTCCTCCTTCTCTCCCACAGACGTTCCTCCTCCTCCCCCGTTGGCGCTCCTCCTCCTTCTCCCGTCAATGCTCCTCCTCCCACCGCCACCATCACCGCGAAGGCGCGTGCGGCATTGTCGACCACGGCCAAGACAAAGATGTGTTCCTTGTCGCCCCCGTCCTCCTTTGTGATGTGGTCCTTATCTGGCTCCTCCTGAACCTGACATGGTGCCACCGGCGAAGTGGTGCGCGATGGTGCCACCGGTCAAGTCACCCGACATGAAGACAGACCGAGATCCATGGCCTCGGCGACCCACGGGTCCCCTCTGGCCTACTTCGCTTGAGAAACCAGCCACAGGATCGACATCGCGGCATCGTTGATGGTGGTAGGGAGGACTGCAATGTCATCGAGGCCCAGGAGCAACGGCATGACAAACTGCGGCGTCGGCCATGGCTTGTTCCCTCTGCTCTCTCCGCTCGCCTTAAAGGTGTTTGATGAATTGCTTCAAAGGGGTGAAGTTACCTGCACAAAGAAGAGGTGACTCTATCCAAGCCAAATCAGCCAACGAAACAAACTAGTTGTTAGCCAGGCTTAGGTAATGTAGGCAACCAAACAAGTTTATCTTGGCTCGTTGGAAATAGGTTTAGACTAGCCTGACTTGTTTTCTAGCTAGGCTAGAAGTTGGTTATGAAACCAAACACACTCATAGGGTGTGTTTGGATTCTGGCCCAAGTTGGCCTGGCTAGCCCAATCTGGCCTGGCCAATATTGGCCTGTGCAAATGTAGCCATGGCCACTTATTTGGTTTATGTGCTAAATGAGTCAGGCCCGACTAAGTTTGTGTTTGGTTTTGTGTCCAGACTCGCTGCCAGCCCATTTGTAGCCAAGTCGCAGTTGTTTGGTTTCATGGCCACACTGGGTACAATAACCAGGCCGGCCCAGCGGTGTTGGTTACCCCCGCGGCCGTACAAAAGACCCGGCAGCCCCCCGCACCGCTCACCACTCACACCGAATCGGTCACCCTCTCCCTCGTCTCCTCTTCACCGAAACGCACGCCGTCTTCTTCCTCACTCCCACTCTCGCTCGCCCTCGTCTCCTCGTTGCTGCCGCCATGAGCGACGAGTCCGCTTCTCAGCGCGTGATGGAGGTCACGCTGCAGCCACAGGTGAAGCTGGAGCCGTGCACCGGCGGTCCTGGATGCGAGTGCTGCTCGGAGCCTTCGGGAGCTCCGTCGTTGCCGGCGTCGCCTTCAAGGAGCGCGTCCTCGACGATTCCTCCTCTGACCTCCGGCGACATCTCGGCCTTCACAGAGGACTCTCACTCCGGTTCGGATGTAAGTAGCGAACCCTAATCCCCAGCGTAGTTCTAGGGTTTCGATTTCCCCCGATTTTTTTGTCAAATCGAACGATTAGAAGGTCCAAGTCGTGATTGCCTGTACATTTCTTACTATTCATGGTTAGTTTTGGGCGTTTTGTAGATTAATAGTGCCAACTTTGTTGTTTCCCCAAATTGATTTAGGCATCGAGCTTTGGTGCGCCTCCAATCGGTCTGCCTGTCCAAGATTGGGGTGGGCTTGGTACCCTAAGTGTTGGCAAGTGCGAGCATGGGTGTTATACAGTGATGAAGCAGTGCTGCGGAGGCAAGAACACTGGAAGGCGCTTCCTGGGATGTGGACTGGAGGTTTGATTGAACTAAAACTTATGTTAATTTGTTCTATTTGGTCAATTGTCTTTCTGCATTTCTTATTGACATTGTACTCAATTATGTAGACTTCGCAGCAGTGTGGGTACGTGGAGTGGCTTGATGATCCATGGCCGGTCCGTGTGCAGGCCACATTCAAGAAGCTATGGCGTGAAGTGAAGGCAACTAGAGATGTTCAAGTTGCTGCCCACGATGCTCTCATTGAAGCATACAAGAATGTTGAGAAGCAGGTCAAGGAGAAGGATAAGCTGAAAGAAGAAACTGAGCGCACCAAGAGGTTGGCTGAGCAGTTGTGCTCCCGCTATGAGCGCAGGGTGGCATTCGCAACCGCTGACAAGAGCTGGAGTTCCTGGTGTACAGCCTCATCGGACTCGTCATCTTCCTGGTGGCGGTGCTTGTGGTGAAGCTCTAATGCAGTTCGAGGTACAAGGATGTCGACAAGTGGTGGTGCATCTTGTTGGGACATCCTGCTGATGTCCTGATGGTAGAAGAACTTAGCTCCTGGTTTGGACTGATGGTAGTAGCATGCAAGTTAGTTCTGATGAACTGGTGCTCAGAAGAATGCCAAAGTTTGGCAATTTTGGTTGTGCCCAAATCTTTGGTGCACTTTTTATGTAAATTAAGACTTCTGTGGATCTTACTGCTATGGTTGATGTATGGTTTGTGTGCTATTTGTCCACTGTTTTGCTTGTGTTTGCTACCTGATGCCAGTTTTTGGATGATGATTAAATAAAGGTCTCAGATTACATACCATTGTACAGTACATGCAAGTTTTTGGATTAAACTAAATAAGGTTCAAATTACATTAGTCATCAGTACTTGAAGATGACAATCAGTTGTACAAAAACAATTACAACCAAAGCTGCAATGATGTCGTCTTTCTTGGAGATGGTTGTTCCAAGCCTGTTGCCGATGATAGGGCCATTCTTCACCTCCTCCTTTGCTTTGACCACTTCTGCAACTCCTGCACCAACGCTATTTGCCCGTTTTTTGTACTTCTGGTAATTCTCAAAGGCTTCAACAGCTTGCCTTACCTCATTGCAGCCAACACCGGGAGGAAGGGGAACGGGAGAGAGCGCTTAGGAGCGGCAGCGCGGTGGGGGAGAGTGAACAGTAGCTAGGAACCCTAGCTGGGCGGTGACGGGTGCCTTATATACGGTGGCCACCTGGGGCCATCCAAGCCCACGTCCGCGAGCTCCGCTCGGCTGGCTCAGGCCTGGCCTCGAATGAACGAGCGTCTCGGTCGTTCAAGGCTACACGGGCCTGGAGCGTACGGCTGGCTTCATTGGGCCAAGGTAGGACCACATGCAAGATTACCAAACAAGCACTATTGCGACCTGGGCCGGCCTGGCTAGCGTTGGCCAAGGTTCCAAACACGCCCATACTGTCCCAACCACTACGGGCGTGTGCATGGGCCTAGGACCATGTGTCCGACGTCGAGAAACAACGACCACGTCTTAATGTGAACCGTGACATGACAGCCCTGTTCGGGAGCCCCCGCTGCCAACAATACCAGGCGGGTGTGCACTGTGCTATCTAACATCCGTACGATCAGGGGAGCCTGTTGACCTTACCGCTCACCAAGACGAAATGGAAAGCCACGATCGGGAGAAGACGCTCAGGCATAGCGGCAGTGACGAACATGATCAGTTGATCACAACGTGGAGCCATCCCCGTCATTGGCTACAAGATCGACGGGACCCGCATGAGGGAGGTGAAGACGACGCGACCCTGGGAGTTCTTTTCGGGGGCTCCTACGATTCGGCCAGTTTCTCGCGCCAGCCGCAACACGGGAACTTTTTTTCATGGGTCATGGCCTTACGGGGCTGACAACAGCGGCGTTATACATGGCCAAGTGGCCCATGGCCCGATGGTCTGGCCCATGGCCCGGTGATTTGGCCTAGCCCGAGCACGGCACGGTGGCCATCGGGCCTGAGCTGGCCTGGCCCGAGAGACCAGGTCGTGCTTGGACCGCCATCTAGGCACGCAGCACGGCACAGGCACGACCTGTTCCAACAGTCGACATGGTAGCGGTCCGGTGAACATGAAATGTTGGTGTAGTTATGATTTGTATATATGTATTAGTAATTGTTATATTGGTGAAAATGATGAAATATTTTATCTTTTGGTGAAAAATATTGATGAAAATGAGTTGCTGTCGGTTTGATGGGCCGCGGGCTGGCACGACACGACGTGCTTGACGGGCCGGCACGTCACAAAAACTGGGCCGCGGGCCATGCCTTGGGCCGAAGGCCAGGCACAAAGTCTGTAGAGGCACAACCCGCTAGGCACGACGGCTCGTAGAGGCTCGACGATCTGCGGCATGGCACGACGTTGGGCCGGCCCGGCCCGGCCCGTTGGACATCTCTAAGCGGCGTTAGCAGGCGGACTAGGGTGGGTAGGAGGCATATAGATATATTTAGATAATTTTTTATTAACGAACATTTATCCTATAAAGATAGATTATTTTCTTTATTGGCCAAAGACGGTGTTCTATGTTGAGAGAATAATGTTCCATAATATTCTCGATTTAGAAAACAATATTCTAGTTTTAGGTGCATGATATTAGTAATATAATATACATAAAATAAATAAATAAATACATAAATACATAACATAAATAAAAAATAAATCTATAGCAAAGCATGAGAAAAAATGTAATAGAGAAAAATTTAAAAATATCACATGGATACTTCTCAAACATTCTAAAAATATACTATAGAATATTATATGTATACTATGTGGACATAATAACATACATCATATAACATCGCAACATAGGCAAGAACAAATTATATATTATAGAACATCGTATATATATTACGTGAACATCACTAAATACAAAATAAAACATCATGTTTATATTACGAGAACATCAAATGTATATTATGCGAACATCGCATATTACGTCATAGAACATTGCATTATATCACGTGAATAAAAAAACATCATAGAACATTACATGTATACTACATCAACATCATAAAATACATCACAGAATATCATTTGTATATTATGTCAATATCAGAAAATACATCATATAATATCATATGTATACTATATAAATATAATAACATATATCATATAACATCGCAACATAGGCAAGAACAATTTATATAGTTTTCATAAAATCAAGAGGGGCAAAGCCCCTACTGGAAATCTACACCTAAAAAGATTCTAGAGGAGTCGTTCACTCGTCCTCGCATTGAAGAGATAGAGCTGGATGTCTGGATGTGCGGTGAGAAGATAAAGACCAATATAAATACAACATCAATTTTTAAAGATGTATTTTTAGAGACTAATTTGAAATGAGTCTCTTATATGTATTTATAGGGATGGCTATATAAATAAAACCGCTTCTTTTACTTGTACTCCTAAAAAGTCCCCACACGTGAATTAGGCTCTGTTTGCCACAACTCAACTTCACTAGTGAAACTGTTTTTTTTTAGAAAATGGCTTCAGCAAGTTCCTAAATGAAGCTAAGCTACTTTGAAAAAAAATGTTTGGTAAAATAGTTTCACCAACTACTTCTTGTATAGATGGAAGAAAGAAATGAGGAAGAGAGCTACAATAAGTTACTTTTTTCAGCTTTATTCCACTCATATTTTTGTGAGAGGAGAACAAAAACAACTTCACCCATAAAACTGTTTTGGAAACAAGTATTTGGCAAAAAAAAAACAGCTCACAACAGTTGTACCAAACAGGGCCTCATTCACAAGCAGAACAAAGTCAATCAGTTTCTCAAATCTCAAAACAAAAAGGCTTCGGAGGAATCAAAATCAATATATATATATATATATATATATATATATATATATATATATATATATATATATATATATATATATATATATATATATATATATATATATATATATATATATATATATATATATATATATATATATATATATATATATATATATATATATATATATATATATATATATATATATATATATATATATATATATATATATATATATATATATATATATATATATATATATATATATATATATATATATATATATATATATATATATATATATATATATATATATATATATAAGATAAAAATACTGAGACACGCCAACGAAGTCAACCCGCCCATCTACCTAGGCCTTGTTTAGTTTCAAAATTTTTTGCAAAATAGGAATAGTAGCACTTTTGTTTGTACTAGTATAGTGCCCGTGCTAACGCCACGGTAACATTTATAGCTATTCAATTTGCCACGCTTCAAAGTGGAAATAAGTATCAAGAATATATGCTATGGTAATGCATAGGGAACACAGGAATAAGGGAAAAGAGGTAAAGACAACTAACAAATATATTATGGCAGGCATGAAATAAGCATATGTCTAGTAAAATTGACTTAAATCTCTTCAAAGACGAAAAAAACATGTCTTGGCATAGGAAAAAATATTTGTTGTACCTGAAACTTTCTAACTCTCCATATCGAATGATTTCTATTCATGAAACAAAGGTTTTTGACAGGTAGCACAAGTTAGCATTACCTACCTACACAAATTATGAGGCTATTCAATACAGTTGGCTAATTCTGCATTATGATCATATAGGCAACCTATTTGAATGGATCAGTTCCTTGGGCTAAATAGCCATTGTCCCTGTCCTCCTAGGTGATTCGGTGATACTCTGTAAAACACAGATGAATGGATATTAGTACAGCTGAGAATAAACAATGGGAAAAAATGTTGCGAGTTCGCTGATTTTTTTTATATACCAAAGAAAAAAAATGTTGTGAGAGCTTGCTACTGTGTAGCTAAGCTTTGAACTGATACTCCTGCTTGTGGTAGTCTGATTGGCAAAGAAACTCTTAGAAACAACTTATTTGAGAAAATAAGACCATAGCACGGAATATGAAGATCAAGTAGAAATTTGTTGTTTAAAACATAGATCACTTTCACGCTGAAATTTGTTATTTAAAACATAGATCACTTTCACTCTGAAAAATATAATATTTATGAACAGACCGAACTTGTTTGATGACCATAGTACTAAAAGAGTTGATACCGACTATTAGCAACTTTATGTATGCTGATGATATTCATTAATGTAGACTCTATAAACAAAGAAAGATCACAGGTGCTTGAAAAAACTGAAACTAAGACCTCATTACGACAATAGTAGAGCAAACCTTCCAAGTGGTTTCCTCGTGTCTGCAAGAAACACAAAATATCAAATTTTGTCTGTAGTCATGCAACCAAATTAATTGTCAAGAGGAGTTCAGGTAATAATATAAACATTTTACGCAGTATGTGTTATCCAATACAAATTCAATGTTAGCAATGCGGAACAAAAGAACATGACTCCCATTCTGTAGTCAACGTTAGTAAAAATAATCAATACAAGATCAACTCATTTTGCACAACAACCAGAATATATAATGATGGTTATTCCAATCTGCATCTTCAGGCCAATAAGATGCAAATTTAAACAATCGAATGTGATATCTGGGTTATATCAAGATATAGTCATATAGAAACAACTTATTCACTTGAGTTGAAAATCAAACCCCATGGCCACATAACAAAACTAAGTTTTACGGCCAGTCAATTCTTGTATACAGAGGTAAAAGAGGTAAAGACAACTAACAAATATATTATGGCAGGCATTACATCTAAGAAAAATCAATGTCAAACACCACAGCTGTCGCAATTGTTTTCTATGGCTAAAACTCATAATACTTGCTGCTCGGCTGGACTTGCTTGCACAACTAAACTTTTTGTTTCTTAAAAAAATATCTTCATTGATCTGAACCCTTTTTGTGACTTACCATGTCTAAGAAATTTTTTAAGGTATTGGGAGCGACTTTTTCCCTTTTATATTCAGTAATACCACAACCCTTAAGAAATATTTAGGTACTGATGCTTTCATCTCAAGTCATATTGTGACGTTAATTTGAGTTATGTTCATCTCAGAAAATATGAATCGAATACAAAGATAGGAAATACAAATGTACTGAGGCAAGGCAAACACACAGATTGGAGAACATAGAGACAGGAGAAGCATCTGATCCATGTAATCAACTAATCAAGGAAACAAATGTATATGAACTCACGAGAACAAGAGATGGGAATTTGAAAGGATCCGAAAGGAGGGGAAATAACTAACCACTCGAGCTATACAAAGGAGCACCACGTATCCGGAGTAGCCGCCGCCGCCGCCGCCGATTGAGATTTTATAGCCATCATCAGCACTGCGCATCTGCAACCCCTCGCTGCCACCATCGGCTATCATTATTCTGTTGCCGGCAGCACGGTGATTATCAGAGCCGCCACCACCGATCCAAGGACCACCACCAGCCATCGGCACTGTGCCCCATACCTGATCCAACCAACGAAACAATGGATGGATTCATGGATCAGTGTTGGTGGATGTTGGAACTGATGGGTAAAAGATCAAGACATAAGAGGAAGAAGAGGGATTTCAGCCTAGAAGATGCAGATGACTTTGAAGAAGGGATGTGTCGTTGTGCACAGATGCTTCCGCTGCTTCCTCTCTGTTGCATCCGGGTGCCATGTCGCAGGCGCGGGTGTCCTAGGGTCGCCCACGAGTGCGCGGTACTCCACGGCAGCCGCATAGAAGCAGGTCTCCTCCTCGTCCTCCGCGTCAATCTCCTCGTCACACGGTTTTTTTACAATCGTCACACAGATTGAGTGACGCAACACCGGCTGCAGGGGTTGGCAGATCCAAGCCATGCCGACCTCTTGGCCGGCCAGCTGCTCTGGCTAGCGATGGAAGGGATGGGCAGTGTCACCAAGACGCTGCTCGGCCATTGTGGTTGCGGCCAGGCACAAGCGGCCGTCGGGCAGCGGGAGGGCGGCACCGCCTGGGCTTTGCGAGACAAGACCAGATCGAGTGTCGTTTCTTTTTTTTTTTATTCTGCGTTCACAGCTTTCGAACTCTGCTCGTGTGGGGAGCGATCGAAGCCGCGCGGTGTGGTGTGATGAGGCCTAGGGCACGTGCGGGGTGGATGTGTTAGAAGCCTGGCTTCCCACATCGAATCGTGACTATTGGATTTGGATTAGATGTACCATTAGCCTTTGATTTTAATGAAGATGGATTTCTCTATGTACTTTTCTGGGTACACAATGGTTAGAGGCTCTAAGCGGGGGACGTTTTACTAGGTGGACTAAGTATAATTTGAGTATTCTATTATAGTAGAGATTTGACAAATATTGTCCGATCATGGACTAACTAGGCTCAAAAGATCCGTCTCGCAAATTACAGGTAAATTGTGTTATAAGTTATTTATTTTATCTATATTTAGTGCTCTATGTATGTGCCATAAGATTCGATGTGATGGGGAATCTGAGAAATTTTGTAAAAAAATTTTGGAAACTAAACAAGTCTTAAAGCTACCATCTACCAAACATGTCTAATTATTCAAAATACAAAGTTACATGCGAGCAACAACATTAAGCAATACCTCGTCCGTTCCTTTGATCTTGTAGAAATCAACAAATGCAAGGTCTGGAGACTAATCTATATTTGAGTTTTGACATTGGCAAGACAAATATACTTCCCCTCATTTGTTTAGGCTAACCTATATATATTTATTTTTCGTTTATTCTCTATTTCTTCTCTTCTCTACATCTAAAAGGACTCCCTGCGATCTCAAATTTTGATCCTTACTTACTCATGTGTTTGCATCCGATATATACGAATCATACTCTACTCGTAGCTCACACATCCGTATCCTACACAGTTTTGATACGAAGATCGGATCCACATGACCGTGTCCGATACGACAGAGATCATACGTTCACATCTGATTACTGAGCTCATGCACATGTCCGATTACTGAGGGTTCAGTTCAGATTTTTTTAAGGTGCAACAAATGGGGATATGTCTATTAATAAAACGGGAAGTAACCAAACTTTACACAAGGCTAAAAAGGTCGGCGGATTCAAGAAATAATAAAAAAAAAGGATTAACCAGAACAAAGAGGTTAAACAAGATTGTTTAACCATTGAACAACAGAAGTAACTTTTTTTTTGCACATACTAGGAACACTGCAAATTCTGACTTGAAGAACCTCTTGGCATAAACCAAATTATAATCAATATACTCCACAAGAAACGTCGTGAAAATTGATATCTTCCGACTTCCGTGCCCTGTAACAACGGTGCGAGCGTATTACACGAATGACGCCACCTCGGTTTTATCCAAGTACGCGCCAGTGACGCCTCCCTTGGGTGCCATCGCCATCATGAGAGCTCCCCGTGCACCCTGCTCGACTGGGAGATCCCCAGCATGGAAGTTCATGTCCGTCTGGACATAGCCTGGATGCACGCAGTTGATGCATAGTGATGGGTGCTCCTTCGCAAGGATCCGGGAATAGGCATTCATGAGAGCCTTGGACACTTTGTATGCAGTGAATTCCTTGGGCCACCCTCGAGGCTCCAGTTGGCCATCCTTGAAGTCCTTGAGGAACAATTCTGACAACTCGTCCAGCCTCTGTTCAGACAAGCTGTCGATATTGTTGAGTTCCTCCTTCAGTTCATCTCCACTGAAAAACTGAGAAGGATGGAATTGTCATTGGTTTGCACAATTGAAGTGTTCTGAACTATTTTTTGTTTGCATATACAAATATTATTGCACTTGATGAGTCTATTTTGAAGGATGACATGTAAGATAGCTATACGCTGGCCATTTACCCTGAGTAGTCCATAGTAGGATGATATGTTAACAATCCTTCCATGGGATGAGGACTGCAGAAGAGGAAGCAATGCTTTTGTGACAGCTTTGATCCCATGGTAGTTGGTCCTCAAGCATTTCTCTGCTTCATCGTAAGCTTCTGTGATGTGCTTATTCATTGTTTCGATCCTCTCCACGGGATCGTCCATGCCTGCGAGCTGTTTTGCACAGCAAAATATATTTGTATCTGTTATACTGCTAGACCTTTTTTTTTTACTAATAATAAAATGCTAGTACTCTCTTTAAGTGAAACACCCTTGTATGCTGAGTAGTTACTGGTCACCATAAAACTAACCTTTTGACGAAAAATTTCTGGGTCATCGACGCTCCACCTCGTTCCAGTAATTCCTGCATTGTTAACCTGCAAAAGTATAAAACAATCGACAACCACCAGTAAATAAAGGATGTCCTCGAAAAAAAAAGAATGTTGAAGTCAGGACACGAATTCTAAACTACTGAAAAACCACTCACATCTTTTTTAAAAAAAAATAAAAAAACTACTAACATCTTCATCACACTAGTACAAGTATGAACTACAGATATATTGCAGTATTGAAGAGTGGAAATCATACGTCCATACCAATATATCCAGCTTGCCAAACTTCTCCTTGATAAAATCAGCTAAGCGTGCAGCGCTCATCGGGTCGCTGACCTCCAGCTGATGAAATACGACGTTGGATAGCCCAAGTGTGCTGACTGCTTCGGCGCCCCTCTTCTCATCCCTTGCTGTCAATACTACAGTGACTCCATTGGAAGCCAGTTGCTTGCATATTTCGAGCCCAATTCCTCTGTTCCCTCCTGTAACCACAGCGACCCTGGTAACAAAGAAGAAAATGGCATTAATATCACAAATTTCCTGTCAAAAATTACATATGATACTCGAGAAGAGAATTTTTTTTTTGAGGGAAATCGAGAAGAGAATATCATGACAGAGATAACTCTGATTGGAAGGTATCATAAAACTCTAGTTTGTTCTTATGAATTAGGCATTGCTTATATTAGTACTACTGCAGCACTGCTGCCAAAGAGATTTGATGCTCACTCCTCAGATTGGTTGCCTGTGCTTCCTTCCATATATGCAACTGAAAGCTAATTCTTGCGCAAGATGGTGTAAAAGGTCGCGTGTGTAGAGAGGAGAGAGGAGAGAGGAGACACTGAGTTGGGCACTGAGATCCACTCCACATTTATACAGCCGGGCGCCGGAGGTTTTCGTGCTTGGTGATACTTTTCTTGGTGAGGTCACCCCTCTCGTCACTACAGGGAGGGGACGACACGCATTCGTCACACGACTGACGACTCACACCAAGGGCGAGCCCAGCTAAACTAACGAGCTAGTAGAAGCCTGACTCGGCTGGGCTCGGCTCGTTTGTCACCTCGAGCTGGCGAGCCAACGACGACATATGAAAACAATCCCCCAAACCTGAAGGTCGTACAATAATAGACCTCCAGTAATGAAATTGAACCATAAACAAGCATAAATCGAATGGTAATAGTCTGTGTATCCCTAAATCCGATCCTAATCGAGCTAACAGTCAAATCCAGCTATCCAAGCATACGATAAATCAATGGAATCCCCCTGAAACAGAACGCAAAACAAACAGAAAAAAAAATCGAATCGACTTCCATGCACGGCGAGGTCGTGCCGTCGGGCTTCTCACCTTAGTCGCCGGGGTCTTCAGCGACAGCCTTGGCTCTGCGCTCGGCAGCTCCGGCATGGGCGCAGGCACAGCAGGCAGCAGTCAAGCACTCGAGCTGAGTGGCCGACTGCCCCGCGCGCACTGCGTGTTGGAACATGGGAGGCGGCGGATGGGGCAATGTGCTTGTGTGAGAGGTAGAGATGGGGAACCGGGGATGGATGATGAAGAGTCGAAGACCGGAGAGAAAAAGACAAGATGGTGTGATTTTAAAATTAGACTTTGAAAAAAATGTATGATAAAATAAAGTGATCTTTTAATTTAATAAGTTTTCAGAATGAAAGAACTCTCATCAATTTTGTGTGAATAGATTTCAATTGGTCATGTCTAGGGAAAGTGTTGCAGTAAAAGTCTTCGAACTAAGAAATGATTGCGGCAAGAGGACCTATTACTTACATTTTGTTTAATACAGTGGTTGACATATTGCCTACAGAACATATCCGAGAGGTCGTTTCACATTTGGTAGATAAGGAAACATTTGGTAGATAAGGAACTCTTAGTCATCCAATATATTGATGATATTGTCATCTTTATGAATAATAATCTGGAGAGTGCAAAAAACATAAAGTTTTTGCTTTATGCTTTTGAGCAACTATCGGGACTCAAGATTAATTTTCATAAAGGTAAATTGTTTTGCTACGGAGCAACCAAAGCGAATCAAGTAGATTATGTACAAATTTTCAGGTGTGATTTAGGCTCGTTCCCGTTTAGGTATCTGGGTATTTTTTGCATCACAGAAAGCTCATGAATAAGGATTGGAAGCATGTTGAAGAACATTTTCAAAAGAAGTTAAATTGTTGGAGAATTAAAATGTTATTAGTAGGAGGGAGGCTTGTTATTCTTAACTCTATTTTAAGCAGTCTTCTTATGTTCATGCTTTCCTTTTTTATGTACCTAAGGGGTTTTGAAGAAGTCTATGTTAGGTCTCTTTTTTTGGCAAAGCGACGAATATAAGAAGAAATATAGATTGACTAAATAGGAGATAGTTTATACACCTAAAGATCAAAAGGGGGGTTGTGATTCTTAAATTTAGATGTTCAAAATAAATGTCTCCTAAGTAAATGACTTTTTAAGTTGCTAAATGGAGATGAGATTTGGCAACAATTACTTAGGAATAAATATCTAAAGAATAAGACCCTAACACTCAACACATGCCTCAAGACTCTTAATTTTGGGCCGGTCTCATGAAGGTCAAAGGTGAGTTTCTCTCGTTAGACAAGTTTGAGCTAGGTAATGGTTCTCAAGTACGATTATGGGAGGATGCATGGATAAGAACATGGCCTTCAAAATCGCTTTTTCCAGCATTGTATAATATTGTTAGAAAAAAAGGTGCATATGTAAGAATGGTGTTGTCTAGGACACTGTTAAATGTGGCTTTGAGGAGATTCCTGGTAGGTGTTAATTTACAAGCATAGAACGAGGTGGTTGCTATGGTTGCAGATGTACAATTGACAAACTAGATAAATTGCTTTGTGTGGAGGCTACATCAGAATGGATTGCTTACACTTAAATCCATATACAGAGCCTTAGAATCTGAAGCTGTACCTTGTAATACATTGATTTGGAAACTGAAACTACCCTAAAAATTAAGGTTTTCTTGTGGTATTTGTATAAAGAAGTAATCTTAACAAAATAAAATTTAGTGAGACAACAATGGCAAGGAGATATGAAGTGTTTTTGTTTCTCTGAGGAGTCCATATAACATCTACTCTTTGATTGTCATTTTGCTAAATTTGTGTGTGAGTGATTCATATTTCCTTTAATCTAACAGCTCCAACTAGTGTACACAATATGTTCTCAGACTAGTTGAACAGGATCAACAGGAAATTAAAATCTAAGATTTTTGTGGGTGGAGTGCTTTTTATTGGGTTATATGGTTTATCCGGAATGATATTGTTTTTGACAAGGTCACAACACTATCCTATTTGCAGACTATCTTTAGGGGGATTTACTGGACTGAGGATTGCCATTTGATAAAAACGGACTACAAGAAAATTGAAAGAACTATGATGGAAGTATTTGCAAGAAACGGTTATTCACCAATAGGTTTGCGTTCTAGATGTTGCTTTAGAAAACTTTACCTTCTTTATTTTTAACTCAAAACTTTGGTTTTGAGACTGCACAAATATTTGTGTTTGTGTTTTTCTTATTAACAGCTATATGCATTAATTAATATAGAAGTGTTAAGATATTTTAATATATTCTCTTTTTTAAAAAAGTTAGTGACAAGATAAAATCGGGACGGTTTTTGTTCCCGTTCGTTTCAAGGGGCAACGGTGCTATGGAATCATTTCTATTGAATTGCATGCACCGACCAGTTTAATCCAAAAGCTTAAGCTAATAGAAAGAGATGGACAATTCACTTATATTCCAACACTCCCCCTCACGTGGAGGCTCCCTCAGGCCTTAGACGTGGAATAGAAGCGAGCAGCAATTATATTTTATTTTAATGCGCTAACCAGGATTTGAACTCGAGACCTCTGACTTTGATATCATATTGAGTTGCATGCACCGACCAGTTCAACCCAAAAGCTTAAGCTAATAGAGAAAGGTGGACAATTCACTTATATTCCAACAATTTCTACCGAGTTTGCTTGCATATAATTTATATAAGTTTCGATAGTCTGAATTGATGACTCATGAAGAAATACTGAGTAACCGAATAAGGCCTAAAGAAAATATAACTCTGCCTGTGGCTTGATGCCTTGCTCGTGTTCTTCTGTAAGAGAGCACAGCTCAGGTGTCCTTGTGTAAGAGAGCACAGCTCACAAGTGGGTCCCAATAGTAAGTGTCTTTTTAAAAAAATTTGGAGGCTTTGATTTAGAGGGTTTTTGCTAGAGCAATTACAAAATAAAAAGGGCCAATAAAAACAGGGTGAAGCACCCAAGTTAAGAATGGAGGCGGCCTTGATTTGGGGCTACCGCTGGAGTTGCTCTTAGAGGGCAGAGTATTTATTGGCCCTACTACATTCATTCCCTATTTTTCGAAAGGCCATGACATATTGGTCGGGTGTAAAGGTTAATTCACTTGATGAATAAAATTACCATGTATGGCATAGTTTTATAAATCTCATGAATTCATCAAACATCATAGGTTAATAGTAACCTGTATGTCGAAGCTGGTAGTGTAGTTTCAATCTAGTTTGGTTTGTGCCACACGCTCCAGTATGGACTCCGTTTAAGGCTTCAGCTACCTAATTCCCTATGCGGGTCTAGCTTTTTGAGTGAAAATGGACCCAAACATCACATGACTAAATAGAAAGCTCGAACAATTTTTTTGCCAAAGTAATCTTACTCTTTTATAAAGCAAAACCCCATTGACAATTTATCTCAATATGTAAGCTATCCAACTACGCAATATACATACAATTAAAATCCAGTAAGAAAAATCCCACTATCTATTTATCTCGACATGCAAGCTGTCCAACTAGGCAATACATTATCGCATAGAATTAAAATCCACTAGCACATGTAACTGTAATGTCCACGTCAACAAGACATATAAACATTTTTTTGTTCACATAATCATACAACACAATCCATTAATCCACAATTCCCGCAACAACGCGCGTGGTATGCTTCTAGTTGTATTAAAAGCAATTTCCTAAATAAATATCACATTAATTGGAGATCAAGTCATATTTCTCCAACCTTATAAGAAAAAGTTTTCAATTACATTTTGCAGCATAAGAGTGCAATGATGTATAAAACTATGTCTTCATTGTAAATGTCGAACACTTGTATGGTGATTCTGTTACAAAGTTGTCTTACACATTCATTTCGTTCAATTATCTCTATTGGTACAAGAATAGGTTGATAGACTAGTAGTATATATTGCAATAACTTTGTTCTATGGAAAACCGTGCATTTGAAAGAAACATGAGAGGCACATCCTTTGGCCGATCACCAATATAAGAGTTACACGAAGGAAGCAACCTCTGTGCAGTCCAAGTATGCTCCGGTCATGCCTCCCTTGGGTAGGAGAGCCAGAATCAGCGCTCCTCTCGCGCCCTCCTCAACCGTGAGAACTCCAGTGTGGAAGTTCATGTCTGTGTCGACATAGCCCGGATGCACACAATTTATGCATAGTGTTGGGTGCTTCTTTGCAATGATTCTCGAATAGGCATTGCCGAGAGCCTTGGACACTTTATATGCAGGGTACCCTCCTTCAACTGGCCACCCATGGGGTTCCAGTTGGCCATTCTTGAAGTCCTTGAGGAACAATTCTGACAGCTCATCTAATCTCTCTTCAGATAGGTTATCGATGTTGTTGAGCTCCTTTTTAAGTTCCTCACCACTGAAAAACTGAAGCCATATAGAAGGATTAGTAGTTCTTTTAAAAGCAATGTGGTCCAACTATTAAATCGAGTTCAAGGCATTACCCTGAGTAGCCCAACAATAGATGTTACATTTACAACTCTTCCATGGGATGAGAACTCTAGGAGAGGAAGAAGTGCTTCAGTGACAATTTTGGTGCCGTGGTAGTTTGTTCTCAAGACCTCCTCTGCTTGGTCGTAAGGGTCTGTGGTGTACCTCCTGATCCTTTCTAGCCTTTCCTGAGCATTCATGCTTGCAAGCTATTTCCATGCAGGGAAAATTGGTAGTCTCTTTCATTGTAGGAGGTATCAAGAAGATAAATATACAAACGTTCTCTAAGAAACATGTATAAATAACTGAAAGTAAAGTTGAATTGCTTATGTAATTACAAACTAACCTCTAACTTAAAAGCATCTGGATCACTGATTTCTGTTATGGACCCAACAACTGCTGCATTGTTGACCTGAAAATAATCAAAGCAGCAACTACCAATAATTCATGATCAAATCCGAGTCAACATCCTTCACATGTAGTGTAGTGACGTTGGAAAGGGAAATTGTTAAGAAACTAAGGCATTACCAATATATCCAGTTTGCCAAATTTCTCCCGGATAAAATCAGCGAGACGTGCAGTGCTTGAGAGATCTCCAACCACCAGTTGATGAAACAGGATGTTGGATAGCCCCTGCGCTACAAGATTTTTGACCGCTTCTGCACCCCTTTTCTCGTCTCTCGCTGTCAATACCACAGTGACTCCTTTGGAAGCAAGTTGCCTGCATATTTCTAATCCAATTCCTCTATTCCCTCCTGTAACAACGGCAACCCTAAAAGAAAAAAAAAGATATATATGCTCAATTCTTTAGGATTCACATCAAAAGACAAAAGATCTATTAATAATTTTATCATACATACTTTTGAATTGGAATATAAATTGCTTATACAACTATTTTCTAAATGAGAGCATATATTTAAGAAGAAAACAGAGATGCCGAAATGCTCACTCTTGTTCATATTGCCCGCATACGTTTCCTTCCATGTATGATGAAGAGCTTATATTGTGCGAGTCGATGTGTTTCTTCTAAAGCAATGCTAGACCAAGTTGTGAATGTATTGATGCGCCACCAGCACCAGGACTTAGCTAAATATATATATAGTGTAAGACCTAGAGTAGTAGTGTTCTTGCCTGTGGGCTCATGTCTAGGTGGCGTCCCCTCCCGTCATGCCGATAATTTTACCTAGGTGCATCACCCGTCCCGGTTTACAAAACACGTGCGCCGGTTTTCCAAACACGGGCGATGACTCGAAAGTATACTAATGAAATGCTACACTCCTATAAGTCCAAAACGCCGTGCGGTGACGAAAATCATACGGCCGGCACGACACCGGAGCAGCAAACCTTTGATATCCAAAAATGTGACAACGTGAAAATCGGCCTCTACTAATAAGTTTCTGACAGCGACAAGATATTGGTGCAGCAAATTCAAAAGCAGACAATTTCTTCCACGCCATCGATGAGCTCTTTACGGTGAGTTTGTGCACGGTCAAAACCTTTTGGCCGCACAAAATTCAATCAGTTGAGAGTTTAATTAGGATCAAGTGTGCTGAGCTTCTCCCTCCCCCGCAACCGCCGGTGACTGTCCGGTCCTGGTGTCCACCTCTGTGCGCCGGCGGCCTCCGGTCCTGGCGTTGCTTCTACCAGTGACCTGCATTAGTCCCAAAAAATTTTGCAAAATAAATACTATAGTATTTTTGTTTGTATTTAATAAATATTGTTCAATCATAGACTACCTAGGATCAAAAGGTTTATCTCGTAAATTACAGATAAACTGTACAATTAATTATTATTTTTATCTATATTTAATGCTCTATGCATGCGTTGCAAGATTCATTGCGACGTGGAATCTGAATTTTTTTACAAAAATTTTTTAGAACTAAACAAGGCCCAATAATAAGCCAAATGTTTGATTACAAGAGTCAAACTATATAATATAATAGTAGTCTCTTGTTTGTCTATAAGAAACCATTTTATTGTTAGTTTTACTCATACTCCATATTCTCTTTCCTAATCCTCCTCACATATGCATTTGTGTCTAGCTTGTGCTTGTATGAGAGTCATGTTCCCCTATCTCTCCTCCCTTCTCTCCTCCATGTCAATACTTGCTTGGCTATAAATTAATTATTGTACCTGCTCTTAAGGACCGGCGGTGTAAGGTCACTCAATACTGTAAGCGCATCTTCAGGGATCCCAACACCTCTACATCCGCTACACCAGAATATAGCGGACCTTTTTGTTTCAAAAAAAGAAACACAAGTAATACATACTTAGACAACAAACCCTAGTAGATAAATGTATGTAATATAAACTTAGACAACAAACACTAGGTAGATAAATGTATCACAAGTTCTTATATATGAAACAACTTTGACTAATCTATTAATATTATTATAGTTGAACTTGGCTAGACATCGAAACCAACTGACACGGCTGAAAGGTCTTTGGTTGGTTTTGATAATTGAGTGACAACTTAGGTGGACTAATAGTGTTTATGTGAGATACATAGGAGATTAGTCCACAGGTGATTATGTGATGATGGAGGAGCTCATTGCATATGAGACATGACTTGGAGTCATGTGACCAAGGTGGAGAAGATCGAGATGAGGCTTGGCTTGATGGACCGGTTGCAAGAGTGAAGGACAAGTCGGAGGCTTTGTAGCGAGGGACCGCGTGTGACGGTGAAGCTTGAGCAAGACTTGGCGCCGATGGACCGAGGCAACGGTGAAGAGCAAGTGAGGTCAAGATCGATGAACCAATACGGTCACGTGATGATATGAAGTGGATCATATCATTTTGTGATTGGTTGGTGCATGTGTTGCATCAACAATGGAGGAGATGGAATTGAAAGCGCAAGGCAAAGGTATAACCTAGGGCATTTCCATTTCACCGGTCATAGGTGTGTAGAGAAGTTTATGACCGGATTTAGGATAGATGTCCGTACTATCAAGAGGGGCAAACTTGTTTGCATATCGGTCATCTAGTGCCACTTGAGCGATCTAACTTTGCATGCGTGTTAGGATCGAGTGACGTGGCAAGTTGAGAGGCTAACTCCTTTGGGAAAATATTTATGAAAATGCTAACACACATGCACATGGTGGTGTACACTTGGTGGTGTTGGCACATTTGCAAAGGAGGTGGAGTTCCTAGGGTTGAGAGGGGTGTGGGTTCCTCTCTCCCTCCCGTCGAGCTTGCGAGGCGGGATTCGGCGCTTTTGAGAAAATTAAGTGTATATTTTCTATTGCGCCGGTGGGAATTTTGGAGAAGTCGCGGGAGTGTTTCTCTCACCGGACGCTGGTGTTGGTAGCACCGGACGCTCGTCCAGAGCGTCCGGTGTGGGTCAGTGGCGCAGGTGTGCACCGGACGCACCGGAGTGAGTCCGGTGCTTAGCGTCCGGTGTGCGGGTGGTTTGGCGACCCTCTCTGCGCATGAGTCCGGTGAGCACCGGACGCTAAGGGTGCGTCCGGTGGCTCGCGTCCGGTGACCGTGCAAGTTTGCGTTGCTCTCTGCGCACGAGTCCGGTGTGCACCGGACGCGTCCGGTGTGACGCAGTAGAGCGTCCGGTGGTGCTGTGCAGGCGCGCGTGCGCAGTAGCCGTTGGCGGCAACGGTCGAGTTCAAACGGCTAGTGACACGTGGCTGACGCCTGAGCACCGGACGCTGGGGGTTGAGCGTCCGGTGGCTCCCTGTGAGCGTCCGGTGCCCTCGTGTTTTGCCCAGTGAAGGGGCAACGGCTAGTTTAGCCCTTGGGGCTAGTGGTGGCCAGCCTTGGCTGGTGCTGAGCACCCTTGGGACTTAGTGTCCATGCTTGGGGAGTGCTCGGAAAGCCTCTAACTCACTTTGTGCTTGTAAGAGTGCGAATCAATAGCGAGTGAGTGATTCTAGTGCGTTGCATTGAGAGATTGCATCGAGTGGCACTAGGTGTTCGTGTTGCAAGCCGGTGGTGCTTGTTACTCTTGGAGGTTACCACCTCCTAGACGGCTTGGTGGCTTGTGACTCCGTCGAAGCACGCAAGGAGATTGTGCGGTGCTCCGGAGAAGAGATTGTGAGGGGTACGGTGCTCACCCCGCTGGGATCGCGAAGAGCAACTCTATTGGATCGTGCGTGTCATTGAGCTACCTCACTTGTGGGTAGGTTCTTATGGTGTCCTAGTGGGGACGAGGTTCATGTAACACCTCTTAGCCGCCGAACCACCAAGTGTTGGTCGACACAACGGGGACGTAGCTTGGTCGCAACCAAGTGAACCTCGGGAGAAAATCATCATGTCAACATTGTTCTTCTCGTTGGTTTGCAAGTCCCTAAGATAAGCTTGTTCTTACATTCATATACTTGTGCTTGTGTAGTTGCTCTTGTAATTAGTTAGCTTGTGTAGCTTGCTAGTTATTACCTTCTTGCTTGTGTAGCTAGAAGTAGTTCCCTTTCGTGACTAATTTGGTTTGTGTAACCTTGTTAGTCACATTGCTTAGTTTGTGTAGCTAAGTAATTTGTGCTCTCTAATTTGGCATTGGTTGCCTTGTTATTGAGCTTGCTAGTGAGCTTAGGCTTTGTGCGCTTTGCCTCACTAGTTTGTGTAGGAGCTCCCCGGTTTGCAAAGTAATAGTTGCATAGGTTTGTGTGACCTTGCTCCTAGAATTGATTAGGTGAGCTCTTGCTAAGGTAGCACCTTGTTTGCTTGTTTATGATCTTTTCAAGGTGCTAGAGAACTTAGATAGAGGGATGTAGTCTTGGCTAGACCGATAATTTTAATTTTGCATTTGTTTCGGTTAGCCGGCGTGTTAAAGTTTTAGAAAGGACTATTCACCCCCCTCTAGTCCGCCATCTCGACCCTTCAACGGCTCCATAGTTTAGGCCCAGATCCTCAATCACACCACCATCGTCTTGTATCGCCCTTACTGTGTGTCTGACGAATCCCATAATTTGTATGGCCTTTTTCTCCTCCGCATGCCCTCCACCACGCAGGACCGATCCACAGAACACGAAGAGAGACACAACACTCCACTTGCAGCTGAAGTCATTGGTGACCATGGTGCCATCAAGGAATCGAATTCATTCTTAGCTTGTACGGTCTTCACGTCTTCATGAACACATCATCATCTACCATCTTGTTAGTCTCTCTCACTGACGAGCAGACCCCACTTGTCAGCCTCATGACCTTCTTTCTCTCACAGTAGCTTTTCTCTTGCTTTGGGGCTCACCGTCGGCCGAGAAGGAAAGGGCGAGGCCACGGCGGAGCTCGCGCCCACGCTTGTGCGGCCGCGGCACATCCTGCACATGCCCGTGAGGCCGCGCGCCATCCACGAGCGTCATCCTTGCTCCCATGGCTTCCTTCATGGGCTTCTCCGCCATCTTCACTCCTCTACCGAGCATAGAGCTATAGAAGGCCCAGCAGCAGACACCGATGGTCTGGATGCCACCACAACGACGCCTCAGGAGCGGAACAACACTCATAGTCATGGAGATCAAGCCGGGTCAGCCCGCACGACAGAGCGGTGCGCCCGCTTGTCCTGTCCTCCGACGCCCTCCGCGCTCACCCTACACCCTTCGGCATCCTCTGCGTTGTGCTCTCCCTGCGTCCACCACTTGCCTGCTCGCTGCTGACGAAGACGACGACCAAACTGTTCATATAATGAGGAAAAGAAGGGAAAGATTGAACCGGTACAAAGATAACATAAACAGTGTTAGGTGGATAATTTTCGCGAAAGAGTGAAATGCACTACAAGTCCCTAAAGTTGGCTGCATGTGTCATATAGGTTGTTGTTTTAAAATGGCACTTTTGGATCCCTAAAGTTAGTTTGGGTCTCGTTCAGGTCCAACAGGCGCTTACCCGACCTATTAGCTGATGTTACATGCTAACTCAGCGCTTACCTGGACCTAACTATAGGATCCACATGTTTGCCACAAGCTTATTTTTTTTTAAAAAAATCATATTTTCTTCATTTGACGTCGTTAGAATGGTAAAAAATAATGACATAAAGTTTAGCAGCATATTAATTATGTCCTACAATATGTTATCTTAGAAAAAACATATCTCTCATGTATGGTGACGGATAAAGATACTTTGTACACAAAAGTTGTAGCTTTTGATGAGATCTATAGAACTATAGTTTTAATTTTTGTCTTGAGGTTGCTAAAATAATAAAAACTAATATAAAATTTTGGATCAAACATTGAAAAAATAGGAAGTACTATAAAGTATCTAGAACTAGCAAAATACGTGGAATCAATAACAAAATATACAGGACCATATAAATTTTAAGTGATTTTTTAGTTATTATTCAAAAGTAAAAGATACTCCGATAATATCACATCCTCAGTAGTACGTATACAGACCCACTGCTGTTGACTTTATCCTTTGTCACCTGGCCCACCTCGTCTCCTCTGCCACCACACTGCATGCCATGCCACCCCCACCCCCCGGCCACCGGGGATGGCGAGCTCTGGTGGTGGCATCGGTGCTTGGGGTCAGCGGTGAAGCTTTTTGCCATCGACGCAGGCCTCAAGGGCAGCATAGTGCTCTTCTCCATCTCGCCATCTACAGTCGCTACTCCCCAGATCAAGGTATCTTGCTCTCGACTTAGGCCTTGTTTAGTTCCAAAAAATTTTGCAAAATAGGAATAGTAACACTTTTGTTTGTATTTGACAAATATTGTCCAATTATGGACTAACTAGGCTCAAAAGATTCGTCTCGTCAATTTCGACCAAACTGTGCAATTAGTTTTTATTTTCATCTATATTTAATACTCCATGCATACGTCTAAAGATTCGATGTGACAGGGAATCTGAAAAATTTTGCAAAATTTTTGGGGAACTAAACAAGGCCTTAGAAAAAAATACGTAAACGAGAACGACACCGAGGCACAATATTTTTTCTATGTTGATTATGCTTCCATGTTCATCGGTTAGTAGATCTGCTGAGGTCTAAACTAACCGTGCACTCTAACAAGTGGTATCGGAGCTAGGTTCATAGAAGAAGATTGTGGGAGGTACGATGGATATGTTATGTTCCACTCCGCGCAAGGCTCACATTGATGTGTTTGGAGACGATTTGGTGGCTGGTTTGGGTGGCGTCAAGACCGCAGGATCGTCCGGATGCCGGTGTAGCTGCTGTTTTATGGGGATGAGTGCTCGTAGTCATTGCCCCTCTTAAACCAGCCTCCAAGTCGTCTCCGGACACACCCGTGCGAGCCTTGCACAGTGTGGAACATATCTATCGTACCTCCTACGATCTTCTTCTATGAATCTGGCTCTGATATCAATCTCGCAGTTGTGTTAGTGGAGTTCGACTCTTTGATGATGAATTATCTAGAAAACAAAAGAAATAGAGAAATCCTAACCGGTACTCGGTTGTTTTGCGCGCACTCAACACGCGATTTCCTGGCAGCCGCGGGGGATGGGCAGCCAATGTAAATGCATTGGAAACGTTCCTAAACACTCAGTTGTTGGGTAGACAGTTCCAAAAAATATATTTGCTTCGTTAGTTGGCTCTCCATTAGCATCATATGACAAATACTCTTGCTTTTCTGTTCTGCATCCTACTGGAGTTTTTCGAAGACTATGTATTTGTTATGTATGTGTAGCTAGCTGATTCCTTGGTGACAGCTTCTATATGCAGACATTTTTATTTAAAGAAACATGAGGGTCACACCTTACAACAAAATTTATAGAGAGTTACACGAAGGATGCGACCTCTGTGCGGTTCAAGAACACTCCGGTCGTGCCTCCCTTGGGTACGAGAGCTAGAATCAAAGCTCCCCTTGCGCCTTCCTCGACTGTGAGATCTCCGGTGTGGAAGCTCATGTCTGTACTGACAAAGCCAGGATGCGCACAATTCACACGAAGTGTTGGGTGCTTCTTTGCAACGATTCTCGAATAAGCATTGACAAGAGCCTTGGACACTTTATATGCAAGATACCCTCCTTCAGTCGGCCACCCATAGGGTTCTAGCTGGCCATTCTTGAAGTGATTGAGAAACAATTCTGACAGCTCATCTAATCTCTCTTCGGATAGGTCATCAATGTTGTCTAGCTCCTTCTTAAGTTTATCGCCACTGAAAAACTGAAGCCGTGTAATTAAACCGATTAGTGTTTTGTAACTGCAAAGTGTGGTACCTATATCTAACTGTTGAATGTAGTTCTAGCATGGCTTTGCATCATTTCTTGAAGGCAGTTAATTTAATTATTACCCTGAGTAGTCCGAAACGAGATGATATGTTTACAATTCTTCCATGCGACGAGAGGTGCAGGAGAGGAAGATGCGCTTCTGTGACAATTTTGGTGCCATGGTAGTTTGTTCTTAAGCACTCCTCTGCTTTGTCGTAAGGGTCTGTGGTGTGCCTCCTGATCCTTTCGAGCTTTTCCTGGGTATTCATGCCTGCAAGCTATTTTCATGCACGGGAAATTGTGAGTTTCTTTTCTTGTAGCAGGTATCAAGAAGATAATAAATATATAATTCTGTAAGTCGACATGCATAACTGAAAGTCAAATGAAATTGCTTATAAAGTTACAGACTAACCTCTAACTTGAAAGATTCTGGATCGCTGATCTCTGTTTTGGACCCGGCAATTGCTGCATTGTTGACCTGCAAATAATCAAAGCAGCAGCTACCAATGATTCATGATCAATTCCGAACCAACGTCCTTCACATCTAGTGTAGTGATGTTTGGAAATTAAGGGATATTATTAAGAAATGAAGGCAGTACCAATATATCCAGTTTGCCAAATTTGTCTCGGATAAAATCAGCGAGACGTGCAGCGCTTGAGAGATCTCCAACCTCCAGTTGATGAAACAGGACGTTGGATAGCCCCTGCGCTGCAAGATTTTTGACCGCTTCTGCACCCCTCATCTCGTCCCTGGCTGTCAATACTACCGTGACTCCTTTGGAAGCAAGCTGCCTGCATATTTCTAACCCAATCCCTCTGTTCCCTCCGGTAACCACGGCCACCCTGGAACAAAAAGAAAACAAAAGTGTCCTCAAAGTTTTAGGATACACACAAAAAGTGTCTATTAAGTTTATTTATCATATGTACTAAAACTAAGGATGTATATTTAGAAGGTGGTCCCTCGAGAGGAGCAAAGTCCGACTCCTATAAAATAGCTTTGGCTCTCCTTTTTCATCGAAAAATGGCTTCAAACAACTTCTACTAAACCATTTGATAGAACTTCTTCGAAGGAGCTAAAGCCGACGCTGAAGCTAGAAAGGAGCACTAGCAGACACAGGCGTAACAAGAACACGGAGATTGCATTGCGAGATGCTCACTCTTTTTCATCTTGCCCGCGTACGTGTCCTTCCATCATGTCTTGAGTTTCTGACGGGGAGCTGATCTGGTAGAAGTCACTTTGTTAAGAGAGGTTGTGGAGACACCAGAGCTGTGATCTGATATATGGCATCAACACCAGGAGCTTCGCTATAAATAGAGGACTACATTAGTACTAGCGTTCATGTATGTACGCCCCCACAGTATATGATGTCACTCCTCTCGTCATGCCGATAAAATGTTACGTACCAAGTGACGCAACTTCCACGCTGAAGTCAAGGCGGATTGGTTACAACTGAGAATCTAGTTTTTTTTTGAAACCCTCAGAATCTAGTTTTGTACTCTAGACAGACTAGTCTTCCATTATTAATTTTAACCCGCAACCTTTCTTCACTTTACATGCGTAGCAACAAACTAACAACACAACAGCGAGTGAGGCTGTCTCCAACAGGAGATCCATTTGGGAACCCAAACCCAAAATGGGTCTCCAACACAATACCTATAGCCTCCAACAGATTATTTTGGGTATCAGAAGAGGCATAACCCAAAATTGGGTATCCTCTCTCCTTGAGACCTATTTGCAGATAGTGTTGTCTTTTAGGTCTTGTTGTTGGAGAAGACTAAAAATAGATATGGAACCTTTTACCTGTAGCGCTACCTAAAGGACAAATGAGTATTGTATTTTGGGTAACAATTGTTGGAGATAGTCTGAAGTGAAGAAAATGGATATACTAAAAAGTCAAAAGTGACTTACAATTTATAATAGAGAGAATACTAATTAGATCAAATGTAAATTTTGTTTAGAGCAAAACAAGTGCAAAGATAATTCACAAGCTGGTGTTTTGCTCATGTTCTTCTCATTTCTGTTTGTGGAATGAGGTGGGTGACTGATGTGACAGGCCATTCAAAAGTCTGATGAGTTTCCGGTTGTTATCCGGTCGTCTACTTGTCGTTCGCTTGGAGCACACTTTTTATTAGTTTCCATAGTGGAAATTTAGGGTTTTTTTAAAAAAGAAATTTTACCATTACTAGCGAAGGTCTTAAAGAACCTTCAGCTTTAATTATTACTTTCTCCCTTCATGTCTTAGAATTTTTAGGATAGATTAGTGATTAATGGAAATTACCATATATCCCTATTTGTTGACAGTGAACCATATTGATTAAGGAAAGAAATGCTTAGAGGCATGCAGCCGCAATCTCAAGCTGACCCAATCTATCTTATCATATACTTTTATAAAGTTAAACTCCACTGAATAATTTTTCTCTTCATGCAAGGTGTCCATATCATTCTCCACTAATAAATGACCCACTAAATGTTATATCTTTTCATGCAAGATGTCAATGGCATTCCCTACTAAGTCTATGTCATCTCATATTAATTACAAAAAGTATCCATGTCATCTATATCATATAAAATTCTTTAAATAATTAATCTATTAACATACAAGTCATCTACATACACTAGTTGTTTGATAATCTATTTCTCTATAATATAATCAAATATTATATTGTTTTTCTTCTATTAGCTTAACGATTGTTTACCTGATTGGACAATATTTGTTAAATACAAACGAAAATGCTACAGCGTTGATTTCCCAAAAATTATGGAACTAAACAAGGCCTTCGTACACATGGATTTAGATTAAGATTAGGCTACCGTGGGATAGTTGAGGGGCGTGGATTTAGTAAAGAAAAATTTGATATATTAAATAGTAGGGTAGAGATCTACATAGTGTCACATAACATTATGCCTACTTGAGAGGAGGAACGGTGGTGAGGACCGAACAGAATGCGCTGGACATGAAAATTAAAGCAATATGTATCTCTAAGATAAGACGTGTTCTTCTTTACACCTAGTATTTCAGGATTACACGAACGAAGCTATTTCAGTGCGGTCGAAGTAAGCGCCGGTGACGCCGCCCTGGTCGGCGAGAGCGACCGCGACTGAGACCCTGGCGCCTTCCGCGGCCGTCAGGTCACCGGTGTTGCAGTTCATCTCCGTCTCGACGTAGCCCGGGTGCACGCAGTTGACCCGCAGCGCCGGGTTCTCCCTGGCGAGGATCCTCGTGTAGGCGGAGACGAGCGCCTTGGACGCCTGGTACGCCGCGTACACCTGGTCGGTCGGCCACCCACGGGGCTCCAGCTTGCCGCTCTTGTAGTCCTCCAGGAACAGCGCAGACAGCTCGTCCAGCCGTTGCTTCGTCAGCGTCTCGATGCTGCTCAGCTCCTGCCGGAGCTCCTCGCCGCTCAAAAACTGCACCAAAAAAACAGCAGGATACTGTCAACGATGAAGATTGCATTGGATGGTTTTACAAATTTTCCCCTCCTACAATTGTGATGATGTGTTGTGTATGATCAGGGCACGTACCCTGAGTAGCCCAAAGGCTGAAGTGACGTTGACGATCCTTCCATCGGAGGAGGATTGCACGAGCGGAAGGAGCGCTTCGGTGACGGTTTTGGTGCCGTGGTAGTTAATTCTGACGCATTCCTCTGCTTGCTCGGTGTTCTGCGTGGTCCGCTGCTTCAGCCATTCTGCAATCTCGTTCTGGTCCTTGCCTACCATCTGTTTCGAATCGATGTAGCCAAATTGCGAAAGTGTTTGACACCAAATGTACTGATAGTATGTAGCAACATGCTAGCCCAGCTCAGCTATATATGCTAGCATTTTCCCCTCTCTGTATACGTACCATTTCTTTGATGGCTGCCTCGTCGCCAACCTCCATCGTCACTCCCATTATTCCTGCGTTGTTGACCTGCAGAGTACGAATCGATTAGAGCGTGCAACCAGTTTTATGCACACCAAGACGACCGTCAGAAGTAGCATCAGGAAGCCAGGCAGGGGAGGTCGAAAGAGCCGTACCAACACATCGAGCTTGCCGAACTTGCTCCTGACGAAATCAGCCAAGCGAGCAGCGCTGGCGGGCTCCGTGATGTCCAGCTGGTGGAACACGACGTCCGGCAGGCCGAGGCCGCGAAGCCTGTCGACCGCCTCGGCGCCCCTCGTCTCGCTCCGCGCCGTCAGGACGACGGTGAGCCCGCCGGACGCCAGCTGCCGGCATATCTCGAACCCCATGCCCCGGTTCCCGCCGGTGACCAGGGCCACCCTGACGTCCACAAGAAAATAAACCATCCAAGAGGTAAGGGCAAAGCTCACATCAAAACAAAAACATGCAGCAGGGCAGAAAAATGCAGAACTCAAGCTGCATGCTGCCGATCTATCAATGATCGGCCAGAAACTTATTAAGGCGGTGCTTTGTGGTTTGTGCACCTCTTCTCCGATGGCTTGGGAATGGCTCCTTCCATGATCTTCAGCTGATAACCCGGTGCAGGAGCAGAGCAGCGGTAGTCAGAGTAGAGACGGACGGTCAGGCTTGAAATGACTGCATTTGGAGATTGACAGGTGGTTCTGGTTCGTTTATATACTGATGAATCCTAGCTACTGTATGTATGTATGTATCGTATTGATGTGGTCTGTTGACGAGAGGATGCGGGTCAGAACTCAGAAATACGTATTCAGGAAGTCAGGAGAACTAGGCAGGTGCTTGGCCTTTTTCAGCTCTGAATTTAAGTCCGAACCGGCGGCGCGCAGGCAGATTCCTGGCGCGAGCTTACCTGGGCACATGGGCGAAAGCAACTTCTCGTTAGCATCACGCATGATGCATGAATCTGTTGTCAAAGTTGACTTCGGTTTGCTTCTTCCCTGGACGCGATCATCCGAGGTACCATTCGTCAGGTCAGGGATTAAGAGAAAGAAGGCATTGTTTAGTTCTAAAAAATTTTGCAAATTTTTTCAGATTTCCCGTCACATCGAATCTTTAGACGCATGCATGGAGTATTAAATATAGACAAAAATAAAAACTAATTGCACAGTTTGATCGAAATTGACGAGACGAATCTTTTGACCCTAGTTAGTCCATGATTGGACAATATTTGTCAAATACAAATGAAAGTGATACTATTTATATTTTACAAAATGTTTTGGAAGTAAACAAGGCCGAAATCTTCCACCGTCACGACTCACAAACTTCACGAGGGTAGATCACACGCTCGTGGCCGCGGTCAGCGTGACGAGCAGGAAATGGTTTACCATCTTAAAAATTTAGCAAAAAACGCAACAAAACAATCTCCAACAGTTTGCTATATATATTTGCCAAATCTGGACGTTTGCCAAATTCTGGAGTCGCGCGTGTAGGTTTCCGCGCGCGGAAACGATTCGCCATCGAGCGTGCGCCCTTCTCCGGTTTTTGTTCCGGTGACGGACGACCAACAGCACCAGAACCAAAGCCATGCGACAACCGAGGCTCCGGCTCCGGCGCCTGACGGCGGGCAGCAGCAGCAGCACAAGGTCTGCGTCGGGTTCGGGCGGCCGGAGACGAGCGACCTGACGGTGATGCTCTACGGAAAAGAAGGCATCGCAGTCAGAATGAGCGTCCACAGCGACATCCTCTCCCAGAGCAGCGCCTTCTTCGCCCACCGCCTCTCCGCCGCCGCCGCCGCCGTCGGCGGCTCCGCCCCCAACCAGCCCTGCGTGGTGGAGATCCACGACTGCGACGACGCGGAGATGTACGTGGAGACGGTGGGGCTCATGTACTGCGACGAGGCCAAGCACCGGCTGCTGCTAAAGCAGGAGAGCGTCCCGCGCGTGCTCCGCATCATCAAGGCCGCCGACGTGCTGGGATTCCGCGCCTGTGTCACGTCCTGCCTCCACTACCTGGAGGCCGTCCTGTGGGTCGGCGACGAGGAGGAGCGCAGCGTCGTGTCGTCGATCCGCTGTCTCCAGAGCAAGGACAGGGACAAGGACGGCGGCTGCTGCAACTACTAGTACGGCGGAGTCATTAGCCCGCTGCTGAAGAGGGTCGCCGCCTCCGATGACTGTCTGAGACCGCCCAGCGACACGTTCGCGAGCATCACGGAGATGGTGCTGACGAGCACCGACGACCGGGGCCTGCGCGAGATGAAGGCAATGGTCCTCAACCTCCTTAAAGACAGCAGCCGCAGCAGCCATGTCGCCTTTTTTTTAATTTGGCAAGCCCAAATGGCAAACTATTGGAGATAGTCATTTTTTTCTACTTATCAAATTATTTAGCAAGTTGCTATAACTTGAAATTTGGCAAACAAAATTTATCAATTGTTGGAGATGCTCTAATAAAATGCACACGGTGATACAGTATAGCATCAATAGTAAATCGAAAACAACGCGCCAACTAAGTTCTTACCGAGGAAAAAAAACGTCGACTACGCGACTAATGTTATTGCGGTTCTGAAGACCGAGCTAGACATGGAAAACAACTGACACGGCTGCAAAGTTCAGGCCCAGTTCCTCAAACGTCGCACCAGCATCGTCGTCCTGTATCGCCACCAAGGCGCGGCCAGCGAATCTCATAATCCGGATCGCCTTCTTCTCCCCCTCCTCCTCATGCTGCCCTCCACCACCGTGAAGGGCCGATCTGCAGAAGGCGAAGAGCGACGCGACCCTCCTCTTGCAGCCGAACTCCTTGGCGACCATGGCGCCGTCGGGGAACCGAATCCTCAGCTTGTACATTTCCTCGCCTTCCATGGGCTCGTCGTCGTAAACATCAACCATCTCGGCGGGCAACTCAGCAGTATTAGGCACCGGCACGTGTTCTTTTTCGCTGCAGGCACCGCCGGCAGCTGCAGAGTTGTTAGCAATTTCCTGTTCTTGCTCGCCAACTTCATCGTCAGCAGGCGCAGCAGGGCTCTCGGACACTGCTGGCGGCACTTGTTCAACGGCAGATCCCCATGCCAACTCCTGCTCGCCGCCTGCATCACCCACAGGTGCAGGAAGCACCGGCGTTTTCTCGACGAACTTGGGCATGGATATCGCGCTCGGATTCGATTTCACGTACTCATCAACAAACTGCATGAACTCGTCAGGCATCATGGTGCCGCTCCGCTTAGCTAGCAACTGCCCCGTGATCGGGTCGAGGACAAGCACGGTAGGCAGCTCATCCTTCTCGAGCTTGTAGAAGCTAGCCAGTTTCAAGCACTCGTCCAAGTGTGCGTCGCTGTCCCCGGCCGTCTGAAGCAAGAAGAACACAAAGCTGTCCACAATCACCTTCTTGACCAGCTCGTCCGCCCACAGGTCTCGGTTCTGCATGTGCGACGGGAAATCGCCGGCGCCGCTGGATGTCTGCAGGTTGACCAGCAGGAACCGATCCCGCCTCGCCGCGTGCACCTTGGCCTTGTGGAAGGACCCACGGTACATCAGCTCGTATGGATGCCGGAACAGCTCTTGCAGCGACTCCTTCTGTGGTTGCGGGCCTTGCGGCTGCACCGCCGGCCGATCCCCGTCGGTTTCGTCCGCTAGAGAGGCGTAGAAGGCATCATCATCGTCCTCCTCGCTGTAGCACATATTGTCGTAGTCGTAGTCTTCGTCGTTGTGTTCACCATATCCCTCCCCGTTGCTGCTGTGCATGCTGCCGCCGCCGTCGTCTTCCTTCGTGCTGATGTTGTCGTCCTGCTCAGCGTCGTCGTCGTCGTGGAACTCCTGCTGGTTGCTGCCGTCGACGTTTTCCACTCCGGGTTCTCCCCACCCGGTGGGGACTATTTCACTTAGCGAAAGAGATGACACCTCCACGACGAAGGCGGCGTCGACGGCGGTACTCTGGTTGCCATAGTACTGAGGAGCCCACACGTCGTCGTCTTCATAGTCGCCCTCGATTGCATCGCCGTGGTCTTTGTCAGGTAAGATTGGATCGGCGCACGAACCAGCTGACGGCTCGGCTGCGTTTTCCTCAGGCAAGATTGGATCGGCGGACGGACCTGACGGCGTCTCGGTGCTGCCGCCGGCGTTACTGAAGTAGAGATTGATGGCCTCATCCAGATTCCAATGGCACAAGCCAAGGTGCTTCACGGCATCGGCCTGGGACTCGCAAGACGTGACCTCCATGAACGTAGACACCATCTGTTTATCCATTTTGATCGATGGGCTTGTCCGCCGGCGGCGGCGGCGGCGCTCGTCTCCTCTTAACCTTAGGGCTCTCTCAGCGGGGAGCGAAGTCACACAGGGGCTTATCCTTATATTGGCCTAAAAAGTCTCAGCTCGCACGGTTCGTCGATATGTAACGTGATCGGTTATACCAGGGAAACGGATACAGGCGCCGTATACAGTTCCTATATATATATATATCCCATTCCGATTGGGCAGTATATATATCAATTCAAGATATACCGTCAATCCACACCAGATCTCCTTAGCAACCAGGAACAACTGCAACTTTGAATCCATCTCTGTTTACGACATGACGTGTTTTTTTAGGGAACTGTAGGGGTTTACACCCCTACAGAGAAACTTAAAATTAATTAAAAAAAGGTCTTATACAAGGTTAAAGAGAGAAAGAAGCAGAACATAAAGGGGTCAATTAAAAGACCCAAAAGGAAATAAAAAAGAGAAGTAACAATACTACATACAGGAGGGCCAACAAAGATTTGTTATCCATAAATCGAAATTTGGAGAGTAGCTGTTCTTCGCCTGAAGGAGTAACAAACGGGCTTCATCTAGAAAGTTTTGCTTTGTCAGTGGAAGGGACGGGGCCACCTGATGAAAGATTAAGTCGTTCCTTGCTTTCCAAATCGTCCAACACATAATGATAATAATTTCCATGGAAAATGGAACCTGCAACTGAGTTCTGAAACTCTGTAAACTCTCAAAAGGGTCCAGAGAATGGTCCACCTGAATGTTTATAAGTGACCAACACTGATCAGCAAATGGGCACCTAAGGAATAGATGAATTAGAGACTCTTTTGTACTTGTATTGCATAGGGCACAATTGTAGCTCTGTAGTACCATGTGTTTCCTTTTCAAAAGTTCTCTAGTGCTCAACCTGTCCTTCAATAGTAACCAAAAGAAAATTTTATGCTTGGGTTGACAAGAGCTTGCCCACATCCATTTGAGAGCTGGGTGAATGTTTGCCTGACCACACAGATGCTTATATGTCTTCTTGACTGAGAAGTTGCTTGTATTTCAAATGTAGAACCAAATATCAGGGTCATTGCTAGTTACCATGTTGTCCATTGTTTCTTGAAGCTGCCCCATCTGTAGAAAGGCCTCTTGAGAAAGCGGTAAATGAGAAAAAGATCTTGAATCTGGGTAGTAGACAGACCAGCAGCAGTACTGATTTTCTTCTTCTTGGCAAAAGAGTATAACTCGGGGAATTTGTGGGATAAAATTTCGTCACTCCAAAGATCATCCCAAAAGCGACAGGATTTACCATCTTTTAGCATTACTCTGGCCATTCCTCTAAATTTTTCCAGGAGCTTCAGCACATCTCTCCACCAAAAGGAGCCCTTTTTGTTATCATCCGGCAGTCTTCCGTTGTTGTAATATTTCTCCCATATCAGAGAAACACAAGGAGTGTCCACTTTATTTAGGAACTTGTGAAGGTATTTCAAGATTAGTGCTTCATTCTGGGTCTTGATGTCTAGTACTCCCAGACCCCCTGGTCCTTTGATTTGCATACACTAGTCCATGCTGCCTTTGGTTTTTGCTTTGCATTAAAACGACATGACGTGTTGAGAATTGAGATTGGTTCAGGTTTCATCAGGAGGCACTTAGCCCTCAATAATCGGTTTTTTGAGTATGAAACTATTTCGAACTCTCAGTCTCAAACCGTGTTTATTGCGAACAGCAGATCGACTGACAGTTTGACACTGCCCTACAAGCAAGCCAGCAAGAACTACCTACTAGCTCAGAAGTCAGAACTCGCAGACGTCCAACAGCTCAAAGTTGAGTCCGGAGTCGGCGGGCTCGTCCCGCAGCGCGAGCGCGACGGGCGCCGTGGCGCCTTCCTCGGCGGAGACAAGGCCCATGCCGTAGTTCATGCCGGTCCTCACGAAGCCCGGGTTGACGCAGCACACCGCCAGCGACGGGTGCCTCCTTGCCAGCAGCCTGGAGTGCGCGTTCACCAGCGTCTTGGACACCGCGTAGGCCGACACCACGGGGAGCCACCCACGAGCCGCTAGGATACCGTCCTTGAAATCTGCCAGGAAAACGCTCATCACCTCATCGAGCTTCGCCTCTGAGAGGTTGTCGATGTCGCTTAGCACCTTTATGACTCCTTCGTTTGACATGAACTGATGAGAAAAGAAAGAAAACGCATTGCAGAACGTCATTCCCTTGTTTGTTGCATTCTTAGGCCATGTTTAGTTCCCTTTTTTTTGGGTACCGTAGCACTTTCGTTTTTATTTGACAATTATTATCTAATCATGAACTAACTAGAATTAAAAGATTTATCTCGCGATTTACAGCAAACTGTGTAATTAGTTTTTATTTTCGACTATATTTAATATTTCATGCATGTGTCACAAAATTCGATGTGACAGGAAATCTTAAAGAGAGACCTAGTATCATACTCAGCCACTGAATTTATTCAGAATTTTGCACAGTTTTTTTTTCTGCTAATCTTTCAGCGCCTGATTTGACGGTTTAGGTGAAATTTTTGCAGAGATCTGTGTGTAGGCCTGAACGTCTTCGAAGATCGTTGTGTTATGTTAAAGCAATATATGAAGCAGTACGAGTTACAACTGCTTCAGTGATTAAGGTTACCTTGAGCTGTGCAACTTGTGAAGAAACATTCACAACCCTTCCTGATTTGGACAGCAGGAGGAGGGGGATCAGGCAATCTGTAACGTCCTTTGTGCCGTTGAAGTTTATTTCCAGACACTCCTTGGCTAGCTCATAATTTTGATGCAGACTTCCAATGTAACCATCCACAAAAGTTCTTACATCTTCCTGCAGCCATGGTAAATACAGTACATCTCAGCCGTCGAGCTTATCCTATCTTCTTTTTGGCAAAATTTAATTAGTTAACCAAACTATGTGCTTGAGGACTTGCCTTAGGATCCTGCTTTTGGAGCTGTTTTAACCTCTCAGGATCGATTGTTGTTCCACCAACGGCTGCATTGTTCACCTGAAGAACCCAAACTGTGAGACCGAACTGAACCCCTGAAACAATGCGCCTGAAGCTGCTGCACTCGAGAAATTCAGAATACAGCAACTCACCAAGATGTCGAGCTTGCCGAACCTGGCCTTGACGAACTCCGCGAGCTGCGTGATGCTCGACCGGTCAGCGACGTCCAACCGATGGAAAATCACGCCGGAGAGGCCGGAGCTCTGCAGCTCCTCCACGGCCTGCGAGCCCTTCTTCGCGTCTCTGGCTGTCAGGACGACGAGGACGCCATTGCTCGCGAGCTGCCTGCAGATCTCCAGCCCGATTCCTCTGTTCCCTCCGGTGACCACTGCAACCCTGAGGCCAGGTCGTGTATATATATGCTCGTCAGAGAGAAAAGAGAGTCTCTTATTACTAATTGCTGCCGGTGACCCAACTTTTGCATGCGCAAACTGCCATTAGCAATACCTGGTTGCCATTGATGCTGACTATACTGGTGAAGGTGATGACTGATGAGGTGAACCGCGAGAAGAGCGAAGTGGCAGGGGGGGACTATAAATACTAGTAGAGACGACTGATGACTGATGAATGCAATAGTGCCTTTGCTGAGTGCCTCCTGTTTGCCGTAGTGACGCAGCTGCTGAACGGTTAATTCGGATTAGAAAATTGTGGCCGTGCCTTTAAGCATCGATGATTTCATCGGCTAATGCTTTGTTTGCTATGCGCTTACACGAAAGCACTGACAGCAGCGTGTCTTTGGGAGGGCCAAACTGCTTTGTAACTTCTAAACTTCAAGCCTCGGAAACCTCGAGCCTCTGCTAGTCTGCTTCCAGTCTGGTTGGCAGCATCCGTTTTCAGATTTTTTTTTTTCTAGCTATATGACGCTATGTTCGCTTTTCTACAGGGTACTGCACGCCTGTTTAGTTCGCAACCTAATTTTTTTTACGTAGGTAACTATAACAATTAGTATGGACTAACTAAATTCAAAAAATTTGCCTCAAAAAATATATGCAAACTATATAATTAGTTATTTTTTTATCTATATTTAATGCTTAGTGTATATGCTTAAATATTTGATAAGATAAGATAAAAAGTTTTTAGATGAAAACTAAGCAAGACCTAGTTGAGCCTTTAATTTGACCGCCCTAGAAACCTTGTGAATAGTACTCAAATCCTTGTACCTCTCCTGTCCAATTGAACTAGGGCCTTGTTTAGTTCCTGAAAAATTTTACAAAATTTTTCAGGTTTTCCGTCACATCGAATCTTTAGACATATGCATGATATATTAAATATAGATAAAAATTAAAACTAATTGTACAGTTTGGTCGGAATTAATGAGACAAATCTTTTGAGCCTAATTAGTTTATAATTGGACAATATTTATCAAATACAAACGAAAGTGCTACTATTCATATTTTGCAAAATTTTTTAGAAGTAAACAAGGCCTAGGAATGCGGCCCGGACTATTGCACGGTTAGCGAGCTCTTTTCAGTTTAAAAAAATTGTTTTCTTAATTAAAAATATTTTTCAAATTGTATATGACTACTCTCTCTGTCCCTAGATATAACTATATAAGGCATTCACGTATTTTAAAATTCAAACTTTGTTACCTTTGACTAATAATTTACCTAATTATATCAAAAACTTATATTACAAAATAGTTATATTAGATTTGTATTTAGAAATACTTTCTTGGGCTCGCCCAACTTGTCATCCGGATGTCCTTATCGGACAACTAGGTTCCTACTTGATATAATCGTATTGAGGACCTTGATTCAAGCACCATGTTATGATAAGGACGATCAATCACAACTAATTGTGATTAGTTTTCCAATCTAATAACATTGCTAACTAAGTAAATAAATAAATATTGCTCTAAAATGTCTAAGAGTTAATGATATCAAATACACTATTTGAAACCAAAGTGACTATATAATACTAGCAAGCCAAATTCGAGGAAACCGTTCGGCATTTCAGGCATAATTTGTAAATATTAAAATAATTGCAAGCGAATTGCACACCAATTCCCCATCATTGCGTACCTAAAACAAAAAAAACGGAAGAGGACGCGTACACACGCGGTTTAGCACAGAATAGAGTGTGGTCGCTCAGGTCTTCTAGAGGATTTTGTTAGCAGAACGCCAGAACCGTATCTTTCATAGTGACCGTGCAACGATAACTACATCACTCAGGCTTAGCATATATCACGTCGTCCCAATAGTTGTTCTTGCAGTTTTGTAGGCCCATGCTGAATTAAGTACAATTCGTCGCTCATCCTCCAGTCCAGGCTTATCTTTGAAGTTTCTTCCTTATGTGTAGACTGTAGACCTTGGTATCTTGACACGTACGTGTACGTCCAAACTACACGATCAACGAATCGTCCTCCGTCACTTACCAGGACGATATACTTGGACCGATTCTTCCACCTTTCATATGAGTTCTTAGCATGCATGTTAACCTCAGCAAAACACTCGATGCTAGAGCCATGGGGCAGACCGATCGCAAGCCAATAATCATGCGCCACATTCCATGGCTTCTCTTCTTGACACTCCATCGCCTTCGCCTGGCGGCGACGGCGGCGGTTGACCAATTTACCTTCGACGGCTTCGCCGGCAAGAACGTCACGCTCGACGGCACGGCCGCAGTCACCCCGAACGGCCTCCTCATGCTGACCAACGGCACGACGCTGCTCAAGGGCCACGCCTTCTACCCTTCCCCTCTGCGGTTCGGCCGCCACGACGACGCGTCGAGCGGCGGCGGCGCCGTGCGGTCCTTCTCGGCGGCCTACGTGTTCGGCATCGTCAGCGAGTACGCCGACCTCAGCAGCCCCGGGCTGGCCTTCGTCGTGGCCAAGAGCACCGACTTCTCGACGGCGCTGCAGAGCCAGTACATGGGCCTGGCCAACGCGCTCAACAACGGCAACGCCACCAACCACTTCCTGGCCGTCGAGCTGGACACCATCGTCAACGCCGAGTTCGGGGACATGAGCAACAACCACGTCGGCGTCAACGTGAACGGCCTCGTGTCCGTGGTCGCCGACAACGCGGGCTACTACGAGGACGGCACCGGCGCGTTCCGGAACATGAGCCTGCTGAACCGCACGGCGGCGCAGGTGTGGGTGGACTTCGACGCGCGCACCTCGCTGGTCAACGTCACCATGGCTCCCCTCGAGCTGCCCAAGCCCAGGAAACCGCTGCTCTCCACCGCAGTGAACCTCTCGGCGATCATCGAGGGGCCAGAAGCCTACGTTGGCTTCTCGTCGTCCACCGGCGTCGTCGCCAGCCGCCACTATGTGCTAGCATGGAGCTTCAGGATGGACGGGCCAGCTCCGCCGCTGAACTTATCGAAGCTGCCAGCCTTGCCGGTGACGATCCCCAAACCTGATCCGTGGAAGATACTCAAGATAGTGTTACCGATAGCATCAGCGGCATTCGTGTCGGCACTGGCTGTCGTCGTCCTTCTGATCCGCCGGCGTCGGCACAAGTACGCGGAGCTTAGAGAGGAATGGGAGGTCATGTTTGGGCCACACCGATTCTCGTACAAGGATCTGTTCCATGCCACCAAAGGTTTCTGTGACGAACACCTGCTTGGCATCGGCGGATTCGGGAGGGTCTACAGGGGAGTGCTACCCGTGTCCAGGACAGAGGTTGCAGTGAAGAAGGTGTCACACGAGTCTAGGCAGGGAATGAAGGAGTTCGTCGCGGAGGTGGTCACCATTGGCCAACTCCGGCACCGGAACCTTGTCCAGCTGCTTGGCTACTGCCGGCGCAAGGGTGAGCTGCTGCTAGTCTACGACTACATGCCAAGCGGTAGCCTCGACAAGTTCTTGCACAGTGAAAACAGTCTTGTTTTGAGCTGGAACCAGAGGCTACGAATCATCACAGGCGTCGCATCCAGCATTCTATACCTCCATGAGGATTGGGAGCAAGTCGTCTTGCACCGAGACATCAAGGCCAGCAACGTGCTCCTCGACGCCGAGATGAACGCAAGGCTTGGCGACTTTGGCCTGGCGAGACTGTATGACCATGGCACCGACCCACACACCACGCACGTGGTTGGAACGATGGGGTACCTCGCCCCGGAGATTGGGCACACCGGCAGGGCATCCAAGGCGTCCGACGTGTTCGCCTTCGGCGTGTTCGTGCTAGAGGTCAGCTGCGGCCGGCGGCCAGTCGCGCAAGATGAGCACGGCGACCACCGCCTGCTGCTGGACTGGGTGCTCCAGCACTGGCGACACGGGACGATCACCGACGCCGTTGACCCTCGCCTCCACGGTGACTTCGCTGTCGAAGAGGCGAACCGGGTGCTGAAGCTGAGCTTGCTGTGCTCGCACCCGTTGCCCGGTGCGCGCCCTGGCATTCGGCAGATCGTGCAGTTCTTGGATGGCAGTATGCCGCTCCCGGAGCTGTCGGAAACTCACTTATTAAGCTTCGACTTGCAGGCTCTGATGCAAAACCAGGCGTTGAAGTCGCACTCTTCGTCATCTGCCGTAGCTGGCAATATCTCTGACATCCCTGCACCAAGATGATCAAACTGCATAGGAATCTTGATTTCGTCAAGGGAAGATCTCTTTTCTTATTTGGGGCTATTCAACTGCGAGGTTGATCTTGTGGATTTTCTTGCTCTATATGAGATGTAAGATTGACGATTTGACGTCTCTGGATTCAAATTGACTGCGAACACGGAATGGATGGATTGGCGACTGCAAGACGTGTGCAAGATCTGATCCTGTTGCGAACTTACAGGCCATTCGCTACATGTTAAAAGCCCTTTGAAATATGGGACTTGTTTGATTGGGACATAATATAATGACACTGCCTATCATTGTTTTGTAATCTCCATAGTTTATGATTGGAGCCTTGGAGGTCAGATATGATGTGCATCGAAGGTTACGTACAACAAAAATGCATTCATAGTCAACTTTGGAAACTGTTTGCAATCCTCGCCGTGGTGACGTGCGCAGTGCAGCGTTCGTATGAGCACGCTGTATATTGTTGACGTTCCGTCGCTCAAGCAGACAAAAAAGCAAGCGAATGAAAACAATTAGGGCAATAACATATACTGTATGTTGTTATCTGCAGCGATGTAGACTGCGTTGTTCATTGCATTCTGTGGCCATCAGCTACGGGTGACTAAGGCGCAGGATTATACTCTAGCGCCTGTTTGGTAGAACTCTATCAGCTACGGATGACTAAAGTGGTTCTCTTTGATTTTTTTTTAGTATAAGCTCTCAAAACCATGATGAAGAGCTACTTTCAGCTTCCAACCTCTTAGTTCATTTTAGAGAATCACTTCTCTCAAAAGAATTGTCTAATAGGCTTAGAGCTTAATCTATACATTTTCCCATACTTTTGAGGCTTTTTGTGAGCTTTTCTACATCATTTTGTGGTTGAAACGTTGTAATAATGAATGGTTGAGTGCAAAACTCTTGCAGAGGCCGGAATAAAAATTGCTTTATCTAAAAAAAATTGTTCGGCAAAGCTCCTGCTGCTGGATATATTAGCTTCGGAAGCTCTGCCATCTTTTTTTTATTATTATTGACAACAGCTCTGCCAGGGCCTTAGTAGCCTGTTCGCTTGAAAATGGCCCAAACGGCATAAGGTTTCCAGGCGCACTGGCTACTGGGCTGTGTGATTGCACAGCATAGTGGGCTCAGGTTCCCTCACAAACGGTTCCTAAAGCCCAATAATGTGATTCCCTCAGCCCACCAATCGAAAAAAATATCGCTTTCACCCGGCACACACCAAAGCTTGATGTTCCTTCGATGTTAGAGAAAGAGAAACCACACGATTCCTAATTTTTCATATCGACTTGTCGACAATGTGACATGACTTTTTTTCTCCAGAAAACGTCACTTGACTGCACACCTATCTCCGGTTCTCCATTCTCCGAATCTGGTTCTTTTTTTTTCTCCGCTTCTTTCTTGGAGAGAGACAGGGAGGGAGACTGGCTGGTGAATCCAAAACTGAAAAGATGCAGAAAACCGCGCGGTTGCAAGTCCCTCTCGACGGTGACTCGCCGGCTCCCGTCTGGTCACCACCGTCATAGACCCCGGCGCACCGCCCAAGTCCCATCCACCGCGCGGTGCTCCCGCTGTCCCCCAACGCCCTCTGCAAAAAAAAAAAAAAAAAAAAAAAGAAAAAAAAAAAGGCGCACGGTTCGCGCGTCCCATTTCACTTGTTCCCTCGCGCTGCTGCTCCCTCCACCTTACTCTGTCGGTTACACTACACCCTCTCCCTCTCCCCTTTTCCGGCCGGTTCTTGCTCCATCCATGGCGATGGCGGCGGAGTGGTGGGATGCGGCGACGGCGGCCGTCGCGGCGTACACTGGGATGACTCCTGCGGCGTTCTTCACGGCCGTGGCGGTGGCCGCGGCGCTGTACGTCGCGATTTCAGGACTGCTCGCGCGGCCGGCGCAGACGTCGTCGACGAGGCAGGAGGTGGCGGCGGCGGAGGAGGAGGAGAGGGCGTTCGAACCACTGCCGCCGCCGGTGCAGCTCGGCGAGGTGACGGAGGAGGAGCTGCGAGCTTACGATGGGTCCGACCCCAACAAACCGCTGCTCATGGCCATCAAGGGCCAAATCTACGACGTCACGCAGAGCAGGTACATGCTTTCTAGCTTCTTGGTTTGATTTTGTTTCTCATGGGAAAAAACTTGGAACTGAGCTATAACTCTCATAGAATCTTTAGTACGGAGTACTACTTTAAAAAAATAAAATGGTTCATATAGGAGTCTTCAATTAATCTTTATATTACTGAAAAAACAAATTAGCAAACCGAAAACGGTTGGACTAGAAAATTAAGTCGTAATTTCAGTTAGCAATAATCTCCACGTCGGCAAAAGCATGTAGAACTGGAACCAGCTTTTGCCAAAAACTGCAGGAGAAATTTATGTTTGCTTGATTAAAAAGTTATGGCTGAAAATATTGTTCGCTAATTTGTTATGAGAGAAAAACACTATTAGTTGACAGATTCGGTGATAAGTTCAAGCGAACACAAGGGAAACTAATTGTTTTATAAAGGATGCTCAAGCGCCACGCGGCTCTTGATAAAATTCAAGTGATCCCTAATAAAAAATGAATTTCTTTTTTCTAATTTTCTTTGCTCAAAAGATAACTATTTTCTCTTTCAATAAATGGTAATCAGGCAGTTCTTATTCGGAAGAACGTTTGACTCAATCATCGTGGCACTAGTACAAATCTAAGGTTTTAATCCAACTGACTCATAGGATCGCAACAAGATAATTTATATGAGAAAAGCACTATGAATTTCGATACCAAAAGTATAATTAGGTTTGTTATGGAATATATTTACATAGCATATATATTCGCGTTCACAGATATTAATACTTTTTTCTATAATTAGGTCAAACTTTAGATAGTTTGACTAGGGTAAAATTAGAACTGGATTGTGTTCCGATGTTCTTAGCAATAGCATTTTATCCGACTAGTGTGAAATGACAAAGGTCTGGAAGCGTTTATGTTAATTTGACGATACGTATCTGCTGACCGTGCTAGCGGTTTCTAGATCTTGGTCAGTCCCAAATAAATTCATTTCTCATGTGAACGAGATTGCTTCAAGTCACCAAATTCAGCAAGACGCATTCAGCTATTGTTAGCTCAGTTATTTTCCATTGCAACTGTAGATCGCTCATATGGTATTATACCTATCTCACCTTAGAAAATTCCGCTGATTCCTGTTCTAATCAAATGATCTGACCTTCAAGGGGAAAATCAGGTGTCATTATCCTTTTATTTAGATTACGGAATAAATGTATCCTAGCCTTCGTATTCACCATAATGCTTAGATCTTAAAACATACAAGGGACTGAGCGGCCCAAAGTTCCGCTAGGCGGACCAGACCTGACAATAACTGAGACCATACAAAAGAGGTGTCATTTTCTCTTTTAGAAGATCCATAATAAAGGACAGCATATCTGATGGCTTGAAAAGGACTAGATGGTCAGCCAGAAACCATTATAGTACTTGGTTCTGGATGATATTCTATGTCAAGACTTCTCCATTGTTTGGATTCTCACATTATTCATTTCTTATCCTTCCATATCGAGCACTATTTTCCCACTTGATTTTACAATTTACAGGAACCAGTAGTGTTCATGAGTATGTTCCTAGTTGCAACATGTTCATCTTCCAATTTCATCTCCTTTCGCAGGATATTTTATGGACCTGGTGGCCCGTACGCATTGTTCGCTGGCAGAGACGCGAGTAGGGCTTTGGCAAAGATGTCGTTTGAAGCAAGTGACTTAACTGGTGACATTTCGGGGTTAGGTCCGTTCGAGGTCGAGGCCTTGCAAGAATGGGAGCACAAATTCAAGAGCAAGTATGTTACAGTTGGAATAATCAAGAAGACTGTTCCACTCTCAGAGGGAGATGATACTGCAAGGAACGCTGTGACAACTGAAAGAGACATAGACGCTAGTACTACCGAAAGCAACAATGTGCCAGAACCAAATGAAACTGGAATAACAGACCAAGGGAGTGTAGCAGAGAAGATAGCGGAATCACCTGATGTCGACGTTAACACAAGCAGCCATGAAGATACAGAGGAGAAGGCAAAGGAATTGCCAGATTCAGATGTGACAAATACAATCGGCCAAGTTGATGCAGTGGAGAAGCCAGAGGGAACACCAAACGCAGTTGTAAAGAACAGGAGAAGCATTGAAGATGCCGTTGAGCCAAAGGAAACACCTCAGGTAGTAGATGGGAAAGATACATGTGAACCTGAAGGTGCAACAGTGAAGCCAGAAGAAGCAGCAGATGCCATAGAATTAAAGAACACAACCAGTCATGAAGATGCTAAGCAACCAAAGGAAATACGGAATGAAGATGAAAAGGATGTAACCAGCTATCAACATGGTGAGGAGAACCCAAAAGAAACTTCAGATGTAGAGGTTAATAATGCATAGAGTTGCCGCTGTTGCTGGGAAGCTTTCTGGCCGTCTGAGCCAGTTAACATAATAGAGTGTAATGCACATTGTGGCCAGAATTCAGTTATGAATTCTTGTATGGAGTACAATTACATTTAAACTAAACTAATGATAATAATAATGAATGTACACTCTGAGGAAGGAAAACTGTCATTCACATTGGGTCCAATTATGCAAGCTCTTAAGTTAGTATTTTACATGTAAGTATTTGCAAATCTTGTTTAGTATGATAGTATCACCTGGAAAAGATGTAATCAGCATTTTGAATATTGATTTTATGCATTTGGTTACTATAGCTAAGGATATAAACTCACGGACATGTAACATCATTTGAATTTAGCCTGGATGGTACGAGAAGCAAGATCTTTTGGGTAGATACTTGATTGGTTATCAGTTGGGGCATTAATCAAGTTAGGACAAGCATTAGGGCCAAGAATGCAGTTCTACACCTCCGAATGATCTGTTTAAACTAAAAAAATGACTTTACCTCTTATTGGTCACAATCCATTCTATACAAACGATAATTCAATTATCACTCCAAGCTTCAGCACGAGTTCAGCAGGTGCAACCTTGCACATATCTTCAATGATTCATATTCAAACATCTTATGCTTCTACATCAGTGACCAAATAAAAGCCTGAAAAATAATATTCACATCAGCCATGACATATTGGCAGCAAATACCATTTTGGAATTTACATGATAAACAAGCTTACATGTACGTTGATCTACTTCGTGATCCAAGACCATTGATTCTATAATTATTTGAACATCAAATTGTGAAACTTGGAAGAACTAGCACGACCTATGTACAACAGATAACTTGTGAAACTTGCACCAAACTAGAAGCTCATTCTCGGCATGAGCAGTATTGCAATTTCCCATGGTGTTTGCAGGACTAAATAGAAGACAGAGTTCATATATTCCGCTTGTTCCTCCTGTTCTTTCCATGTTTGATTTGAAAGTTAATTGTCGAAGATGATATCAGATATGTGTTAATCGAATATCAGATCATTCTCTTCTTTGTGATCCTACGAGTAGAGACTCAAGATTCTGCATAAACAAAAGGCAGTAGAGGATGTTGAGCTATCACCAGCAATTAAATGATACAAAAAATAAGTCCCCTACCTTCACTGATCGACTAAGTTCTTCAATCTTATGGAGCACTATATTGTCAGGAAGTTTACCCTTAGAATAAAGGGCAGCGTGGATTGGGGAATCTTTGACCTGCAAATAGTAATTCCACCGTTAGAATCATGGACACCCAGCAAGAGCAAATAAATTTCAGTTCAACCAAACATATGACCAGGGCATACCTTTGCACTAGGTGAGTGTAATCCACTAGTTACATGAGAAGGGCCTTCCTCAGAGTACAATGTAGTTTTCCAACTTTGGACTTCTCTGATACTCCTGGAAGCTTCTCTGATTATAACCTTCACAAAATAGAAACAGATGTCAGCAAACAATCAGCTAAGAGGTGATTGGAGAAGTCCAAAAACGAAATGTTATTTTCAACCGTGAAAGGATTACTGTGGATATAAGATGGTAAAACAGATTAACAGGTGTAAAAATAAAATACACCTTTTAAGGTCCACTGCAAGCAGTAGCACAGAGCAATCACCTTTCTTAGAAAATCTGGATTATGGACACAATGAAATTGCAGTTCATCCACTGGAGCAGGCTTCCCATGGGCTATGCTTTCTATTCTAAATGTGTATAAGCTGTAAGCAGATTGTAGACAGCCTGCATAATAGATCCTTTTATCAGAAGCGTACAAACATACAGTTCTAACTTTTAAAGAAGGCCATTTCACAATTTTCTGTTCAAGTTTATGCATGAGATACGAACTAGTGTAAGATAGGCATATATTCCCTTAACTTTTAGATAAGTAAAATGTATTAACATGTCCATCAGTGGTTGTTTTCTCCTTGAATATTCAGTGAATTTTTACAAAGAACCAATGCCTGGTTGAAGTAGATAACTGAATTAAGCTTTCCATCAAGTCTGGGTATATAGGTATGCACAGCTCTCCTGCATTGTTGCGAGAAAAAATGCAGTATATAGATGAATTAGGAAAAACAAATGCTGGTGCTAGCAGAACTTCATATCAATCATAAACAATGCAGAAAGGGACCATAAAGTATTTTCAGCTTAGTAAAATGTAGAGATTGGTTTGTCGTATTGGTTAGCATAAACAAGAAGTTGCGAATAGATGAAATCAAAATAGGAACTACACAGTTATGTACCTTGCTCAATTATAACATCAAGAATCAAATGGAGAGGTACTTTAATCTCTTTCTTAACTGTCCCCATGAATGGCCAGTACGAAGGCCTAGTCACCTGCGAAAATTTCACACCCATTCAGCGTTAATCTGAGAAGTGAGAACTCCAGCACAACCAACAAACCAATCAAGACTCAAACACAACAGGTTTAACATTACCTTGTAGACTATCTTATTCTCGGTGACAAAGAGTTGGCGGGACAGGATGTCCCTCTTCAGCACGTATCTCTTGTACGGGAGGTAGAGAAGCAGGAGCAGCCCGATCCCCCACGCCAGGACAAGCAGCAGGGATATGAGTGCCCAGATGATGGTGTCGTACTGAAGGTAGTTGGGCATCAGCTCTTGGAACGAGGCCCGGTACACAACCCTCGCGGCGGCGTCCGCCTCCTCCTCTTCATCTCCTGCCTCGCGCGCTACATCCTCGATCAAGCGCGTACCGGAGGCGCTCCTCTCGCTCAGTGTCACGGCGTGGCCACTCAGCATGCCTTCCTAGTTCCGGCCCAGGAGACTGCACTGCACGGTCAGTAGCAGATACTATGAACCGATGAACCAACGAGCTGCTCTCACTCAGCGGCAGATTCACTTGTCCTCCCCAGAGAACCGTCGCTGACTGGCGGATGATGGTGAGTGGGGAGAGGAGAGAATCACCTCACCTGTAGCTGTAGTAGGTGAGTGGAGCCGTGGAGTGGAGGCAGAGCCGCAGAGCTCAAGCGGCGGCGATGGATGCTGGGAGGAGAGAAGGAGCGGCAGAGCCCGATTGCCCGAATCACGCCGCAGGACAGCAGGAGGTGGAAGCGAGTGTCTCTCCTTCCCCTGAACCGGAAATGTTCTTCTTCCCCACTCCCGCTGTCCCGTCTCTCTTCTCGCCGGAATCCTCTCGTCTCGTCGTCGCCGTCGCCGTCACGCGTGCGGAGCAAGAGAAGGATGGGTCATTATTGGGCCAGCGAAACGTGAGCCCGCCCGTGTATTAACTCCTGTGGGCTATGCACGGAACGTCGTCCACAAACGCAAAGCGTCGCGCGGCCCATCCAAAACACGGCGAAACGTCGTGGCGAGCCCGAGTACGAGGCGAGCCTGTGCAAACGAACCACTGTACAGAGTCTCTCCCAAGCCGGGGCATTCGGGTTTACCCGATTTGTTGGAGTCGGGTAATTGGTATCCGATATTAAACACTATTCATAATTTCGGGTACCCGATAATTCGGGTACGGGTTCGGGTATTCCCGATTTACCCAAATTTTCAAAAAACAACACACTATATAAAATTTCAATAGCAATTTATATATAATTTCAGCAGCAATTTGTATAGAATTTCAATAGCATTTTTGTAGAGAATAATATATTAGTGTCACTTGTTCAAACAAAGAGAATTATGTTCTAATAAATTGATAAGTTCTAATATTTAACTAACAACACATGATAAATACAAAGATATAGACAAATATTTGGGTAATTCGGGTAGTTCGGGTACCGGGAGATATTACCCGAATTACCTAAACTAATTTTGGGTAATAAAAATCGCTATCCGAATTTAGGATCGGGTACCTCGGATTCAGGTAATTGGGGTCCGGATACGGGTAATGGGTATCGGGTAATTTGTCCAGGCTTACTCGACGAAGCCAAACCACACACATGCAAAATCAAGGGTCTCGTTTAGTTCTAAAAAAATTTGTAAAAAATTTCAAATTTCTTATCATATCGAATCTTGTGGCACATACATAATAATATTAAATATATATTAAAAAATAACTAATTATATAGTTTGTATGTAATTTATGAGGCAAATCTTTTGAGCCTAGTTAATCCATAAGAGCATCTCCAACCATTATGCATTTGAAGTTATGCATTTGAGGCAAATTGCAAACCCCCAAATGAAAATGGCAAGGCTAAAATCGGGTGATCTCCAACCGTTATGCAAAATACTAAGTCCATCTTCTTTTTTTTCTCGAAAATTTTGTTTCGCGGCACTCCTTCCCGCGCGGCCAATCGATCCCACGCCAAACAGCCCGCCGTCGTCTCCCATTCACCAATTCCCGCGCCAAACAGCCGCGCAGTACCGATAGTGAGCTGCGCAGTTCGTCGTTCCCGTTCGCAGTACCGATCTCCCGTTCCGTTGTGCGCTGCTTCGTCCAAACGCGCGCGCGAAGCTGACAAAGGAGGACGCGCGATGCTTCTCCTATCGCGCGAAGTGGTGGCGGCGCGAAGGGAAACCGCGCGAAGGGAAGAAAAAAGCCCGCGAGGTGGAACCGACAATTCCGTGATCTCTATTTGCATAGCCGGACTCCTTTGGCATATATGCCAAGTTTTTCCCTCCAAATGCATAGCTATGTAAAATACAAAGTCCAAATACATAACGATTGGAGGGGTTTTTTTTTGAAGTTTTATGCATTTTGATAAATGCCCAGTCCATTTGCATAATGGTTGGAGTTGCTCTAATTGAACAATATTTGTCAAGTACAAACAAAAAATACTACAGTGTTTATTTTGAAAAAAATGGGAACTAAACGAGGCCCCAACCGATTGCTAACTTGTCACAACTAACAGGACCGTTGTCATAGCTTGTAACAGTTATAGAGTCCCGATCGTAGCTTGTCACAACTGCATGACCCTTGTCACAGCTTGTTAGAGGGTCCTTGCGAGAGCTTGTCACACTTAAAGGGCCTTAAATGGATTCAAATGAAAAACTTGTCAACTACAAAGTTACATAACTTTTCAAGATCTACAACTTTTATATTGGTAGTTTCTCCATTCGAGGTAATTTGCAAAAATTGAATTTCAAACTTAACAAATTCGAACGTAGTTTTTGATGACTAGATGATTTCAAATAAAAATTTATCAACTATAAAGTTTTATAACTTTTCGACATATATTTTGGCAAATTTTTTATACGAGTTCATTTAGAAAACTCAAAGAACAAATAATTTTAGATTATTTCTAGAGATGGTTTCCGTTAGAAATTTGATTTTTAGTAGTGGTTTTTTAAAAAAACCTCCTGTAGAAATACATGATTTCTATAGGTGGTTTTGTTAGAAAAACTGCCTGTGCACATCTATTTTCACTAGTAGTTTTCTTAAAAAAATCATTAGTTATACTAGCGATTTTTTAAGAAAACCTCCAGTCCACTCACTATTTTTGAGTTAGGACTGCTGATTTCTTTTCATAGGCGGTTTTTAATTAAAACCACATGTAAAAATTATACTTCACTGTCAGCGTAGAGCTTTTCTGTATTAGTAGTAGTTAATCTTAAGCGAACAAGCTGCACGATAATGCATGTGGTCTTCCTTCCAAGTCCTAGGCCTTGTTTAGTTGGTGAAAAAAATGGGTTTAGCTACTATAGCACTTTCGTTTATATTTAACAAATATTGTTCAATTATAGACTAACTAGGCTCAAAAGATTCGTCTCGCAAATTCCACGCAAACTGTGCAATTAGTTATTTTTTATCTATATTTAATGCTCTATGCATGTGTCAAAGAAGTCGATGTGATAGGGAATCTTAAAATTTTTTGAGTTCTTGGGGTGGACGTCAAACTTTGTTTGTATTTGATAATTATTGTCCAACCATGAACTAACTAGGCTCAAAAGATTTGTCTCGCAAATTACAGACAAACTGTATAATTAGTTATTTTTATCTATATTTAATGTTGTGCTACAAGATTTGATGTGATGTAGAATCTTAAAAAGTTTTTGGATTTTAGATGCAACTAAGAGCAAGGCTAATAATATAGCCGGCTGCTCGCTGTAAGATTTCTAGACAAATTTTTGCAGCCCACTCATATAGTGGTTAGCTCATCACTATTAATATATGGTCCACTTGTCTCTCTCATAAACTTTCTTGATTTTTGTATCTGGGCGGCTGTAAACTTACAGCCTGTTTTTTATTTTCTCTCTTTCTCTCTCTCTTCCACCTTAACATTTAGCTGGTTTAAGCCTACTGGAATGTAATACTTAGGTCTTGTTTAGATGCAATTTTTTTTTGGATTTTGACACTTAGCATTTTCGTTTTTATTTGACAAACATTGTCTAATTATGGAGTAACTAGGCTTAAAAGATTCGTCTCGTGATTTATAGGTAAACTGTGCAATTAATTATTCTTTTTATCTATATTTAATACTTCATGCATGTGCCGTAAGATTTGATGTGACAGAGAATCTTGTAAAATTTTAGATTTTTGGGTGTATCTAAACAAGGCCTCTAAACAAGAGCAACAACGCCCTAGAGTCTCTAAATTCATTTAATACTATGTCATCCGTCGCCATGCTCATCGCTCGTTTAGCAGACGATAATGAACGCGCCAGATTGGAGAATCCGCAGGTAAACTCTCCGTGCACGTAACGTGATCCTCCATCCAGGTCAACCGCAGAACTCCCCGGAGACGCCGAACCTGAGGGATCCGACGTGGAATCGAGACAACAAATTCCTTGGAGTACTGGTGGAGTACAGTTGAGCAAACGTCAAAACACTTCCTAAAATTCACCGATGTGCTATGTGTACCTACCTCCTCGTGACACGTAACACCTCGTCGCTCTTTGGGCCACTGTTCTCCCGTTTGTCCGTTGCACCGCCCAGTGCCGGGAGCCGCTGCCTTTCACTCCTCAAACCACACCTGGCAGACCATGCTAGGTCGCTGTTGCGCGTGAAACCGTCGAGGCGGCACGCCGGGACGAGGGCCGGGAGAGCCAGTGGTGCCGACGTGACGCACGTCGGCTGGCTGAGGACCCCATCGACAAGTGGTCCGTGCATGCGCGCGCCCACGGCGGGCGACGTGTGCGGGCACGAGTCGCTCTCGCGGAGTCGCAGTCCGTGTCCCAGACCGGGTCCGCGCGAGCGAGTATGGCTGGACCCTTCGCTTGCCGTCTCGAGCGGTCTCGGCTCGGTTCGGCTGCGCGCACGCGGCCACTGGGTCCACTAGGCAACTGGCGAGTACAGTACAGTAGCCGAGTAGCGGCAGGCTGGCTGCTGGCATGGCGCAGCTGGACAGCGCGTAGACTGGGCTGACGCCGATCCCTATCTGTACTCGTGTCCTCTCGTCCGCCGTGGCAACGGGTCAGATCGGATCTCAACCCTTCGTACGTCTGGGTAATCCGGTTGGTTTCGGCCGAGCCTGCCGTGTCGACTGACGTTGACGGAACAGGGCGTCATTGTCGTAGGAGAAGTCAAGTGGTTTGAAGTCTGATGTCCATACCGGAATTCCAGAACCTCGCCTGGTCGATCCGTCACCGGGTTTACTTTGGTTTTACAAGCGGTTAATATGTGATGGTTGTTTTGAAAAACAGGGTGGTCTATCATCTTTTTATTTCTTTTTTTTTTCAAATTTTAATTTTTGTGAAGGGAATATGATGATTTGAACCACCACCTACTCATCCCGTCTTCAAATTCTAAATTGAAAGTCGTTTGGACTTTTTTAGATTTATAATTTTATTATATATCTAAACATAATGTAGAAATTCTTTCTAGATCTCGTTCTTTTCACTTTCTAGGCTGAGACCGTCCAGCTAAATACGGAACAAGATGAATGCAAAAGTTAAACGAGCATCCCACACCCGAAATGTATCTACGTATGTAGTAAAAAAATTTACGATACCTAGAAAAACTTTAATGGCTTATAATTTAAATTGGAGGGAGTAATACTTTGTGGCTACTTAAATTTATAAGATAAACTCATAATGCATCACCTCATCTCAAAGACTAGAGGATTTATTATTTCACCTTTAGCCTATAACAGGGGTGAAGCTATATTAACCACATCATAGAGGGGGGGGGGGGGTGTTTGCAAAGGTACACCCTAAAAATGTGAAAAGTATGAATATAACTTCTATTTCATCATATCTGCACCCATATGAAATAAGTTACATATATTTCTCTAACTTATTCTAACTTCGTCACTGGGATGTAGTGTGTTGCTTGTAACAAAATTAAAGTGGACTATATTCTAACTTTAAATACAAGGACTAATTGCTTTTCGTAATAAAGCGGCCGGAAGGTGGATAGGATGATTGTATTACCAGCTTTAGCATTGACCCTTTTCACCCGTGGCCAAACTGAAGCTGATATGTGCATTCTCCCTTTAGTAGATTCCTGATAAGCACACGCGGTTGAATCCAGATTCCAGAGTGCACAAAAAAAAAAAACTTCCAACTCCAACGGCCCTTCCCGGTCGCGGCTTCTGAACTGAGCACCTGGACGGTAGGCCAGTCAAACTGCATGCCAAACAAAGCGCACACCTGCCCGCGGCTTCCTTCCGCGATACCCGCCGAGCGCCGCGGGATCGCGACCTTTTTGGCTCAAACTCCCCTGGAATCCCCTCTATATAGCCGGCTCCACACTGCATGCTGCGCAGTCAGCCTAGTCAACCCGGTCTCGCGCGTCTCCCGGGCCCTCTCGCCTCTGCAGTCTGCTGCACTGCCGGCTGCCGCGCGGAAAGGACGCCCATGCCTCGCCACGGCCATGCGCTGCTCGCCGCGCTCCTCGCGTCCGCGGTCGCCGCGGCGAGCGCGCAGCCGAGCTACGATGGCTACGGCCAGCAGGAGCACGTCAGCACGGCCATGATCGCGCTCCTGGCCGCCGTCGTCGCGGTGTTCGTCTTCATCGCCTTCTTCACCGTCTACCTCCGCCACTGCACCGGCTACGGGGCCAGGTCAGCCGACGGCGACGACCGCGCCATGCGCAATTTCGACGCCTTCATCTCGCGGTCGAGGAGGCAGCGGCGGCCGCGCGGGCTCGACGCCGAGGTGGTTGAGGCTTTCCCCACCATGAAGTACGCCGAGGCCAAGGCGCTCCGGGTCGGCAAGCAGGGCGGCGGCGCGCTGGAGTGCGCGGTGTGCCTCAGCGAGTTCGAGGACGAGGAGCGGCTCACGCTCCTGCCCAAGTGCAGCCACGCCTTCCACCCGGACTGCATCGGCGAGTGGCTCGCCAGCCACGTCACCTGCCCCGTCTGCCGCTGCAACCTCGACCCAAACAAGCAGGATACCAGTAGCGACGAGGAGCTCGGCAGTTTCCCTCCGATTCCAGTGGCGAGCAGCATCTCCAGCGAAACTGCGTTGTCAGGGCAGGGACCGCTACCAGTGGCCGTGGTGATCGATGTGATCACCGAGGCGGAGGAAGAGGTGCGGAGGCAGGAGGCACTGGAGCTGCAGCAGATAGGGACGCAGCGGCGAGCCGTGCGGTCGCGGTCGGGGCGCAAGCCGGCTCCGACGCAGCTCGCTCGGTCGCACTCTACGGGCCACTCCCTCGCCGTCCGGCTCGACCGCGACCTGGAGCGGTTCACGCTCCGGCTGCCGGAGCACGTGCGCAGGGAGATGGTCGCCGCGGGCGAGCACCACAGCATGCAATTGCGTCGCGGGCGAAGAGCCGGGGAAGGAAGCAGCCGCGGCGGCCGAAGCGCACCTCTCGGCCGGCCGGGCAGATGGCAGTCGCTTCTGGCGGGGACGTTCTCCGGGAAGCTGTCCTTCTTTTCGGCGTCCAGGAGGATAACGGTTAGCTCCGAGCTGGGAGAAGTGTCGTCCTCGTCGTCCACGAGGGGGAGAGGGAAGCGCGTGGCCGCCGTTGATGCCGCCGACGTTCCAGCTATAGGGAGCGTTCGCCTTGACCGCATCGGAGGCAGCGGCGGGTCCGGTGCAAAAGCTGGCGCTGCGTCGCGCGAGGTGGCGGCAGCGGCGGACGAGGAGAAGAAGGCAGCAGCTACGCAGCAGGTTCCCACGTAGAATGGGAACAGCAGATTTGAACGTTTTGTACAAACTAGCTTGAAAGCGATCTTGTTTCACACGCGAAAGAAATGGCCCTTTTGATCTGCGGGCCAGGGAACAGGGTGGTAGTTCTCCAAATTCGGTTGAAGTTGAAAACATGAGATTTACAAATGCTATTTTGCAATTTTGTGCAGGAGCAGAAACGTAACCTACAGGCAGAGATGTCTGAACAGAAGTTGAATTTTCTGCTCTGTATCTATGCACTTTACCAAGTTGTGCATTCGTGCTTCACTTCCTAGCGCTGATCCTTTCTGTTGGTATGCATTTTACCAGATTTGTCATGCATTTTGCTTCAGGATCAGGGCCCTGCTGCGAACTGATATCGCCGTCATGTTTACCACGTTTTGGATACTATCATGAAGCGAATTCGATGGAGTGAATTCACATGCTCCACCTCAAAACGCACATGATTGATCAAAGAAATAAATACTACTACTAAGTTCAGCTTGCTGACCATACTCGCAAGAAAGAGCTCTTCTTTTTTCAACCATATATGTGTAAGCTTGGATGGGATCCAAATGTTCCAATGGCTGAACAATGTGTAAGGCCTTGTTTAGATGCGAAAAGATTTTGGATTTCGCTACTGTAGCACTTTCGTTTGTTTGTGGCAAATATTGTTCAATCATAGACTAATTAGGATCAAAAAATTCATCTCGTGATTTACAGTTAAACTGTGCAATTAATTTTTATTTTCGTCTATATTTAATGCTTCATACATGTGCCGAAAGATTCGATGTGACAGAGAATTTTGAAAATTTTTTGGTTTTTTGGGTGAACTAAACAAGGCCTAAGTGAAGAAAGGCTGCAACCATCGTACGTCAGCTACTCAGATGTTCTTTGTTCATGGCCCAGAATGAAGCTGAAGTAGCTTTGTTAAAACTTTCTATTCATCTGCTTCTTCTTGCAAGAAGGTTTGTTTAAAATTTCAAGTGCTGTCCGAATTTGTACAGTATGACACCGATTAGTACCTAATAGATGGTCCCAATAACAAATGCCAAATTCAGAGTTGATTAGCAAATGCCCCAGATATTTCTTTTTCCTCCTCCAGAATGTCAGCAGTTATCTATAGAAAAAACTTGAGAGGTCGGCAGGAGAGAAGAAATGGATGTGCTTCTGCCTGACTTTTACGCGCACGCAGTGCAGAAAGAAACAGGCAAAGCACACGAAGACGGGGCATGCCGCATGCACACGCTCTAGACGGAGACGGAGAAGCAGGCAGGCAGCAAGCTGGTTAAGGCCAGAGGCAGGCAGTCAGCGAGCTTTGCATCGGTAAAATTTAAGTGCCGTCACATCCTATCTTATCCAATGTTTAAATATATGTATAGAATATTAAATATAGACTATTTATAAAATTAAAAATATAACCAGATAGTAATTTACAAGGCGATTATTTTAAATCTAATTAATCTATGATTAAACACTAATTATCAAATAAAACGAAAAAACTACTGTATCGTATCTGACCAAACAACTGTTTTTCAGACAAGGGAGTTAATACAACTGGTTACAAGTTGACAACACGGCGCTGAACTGTCGAATCATGAAAACATGCAGTGAACCTCTGGACAATCAAAGGAATTGGCACTTGTGACGACAACCTACCAAGGGCTTCTCTTTCTACTAGCTAAAATTAGTTTAGCTACTCTTAAGTGACTAGTGAGACTAAACTATTTTAGCTTATTTTTAGCCAATATATTTGAAACTTTACTACTAAAGTGACTAAAATTTAGTTAGCTAAAATTTAGCAAGGGAAACCATAATGCTTTGCTTCAGGATAAGACGTAGTTTTCGTCCGTTTCAATTTTTCATCACCGTCATATATACTTTCTTTCTTTTTTCCTCCGTTCCGGGAAAATGAAAAAAGATAAAGTTTTTTTTCCTTGCTATTTATGCAGAGTTTCATTTTCAACGGGAAATGATTGTAACTTGCATTTTGTTTTTCACAGATGCACAAATGCTTCAACAAGCTGATCCTTTCTATACGGCTCGTGTGAAATTCTTGCGTTTCAAAGGAGTTCATAATCCTCTATAAAGGAATAGTACAAATAAAATATAGAACTCTATATAGAGCACTAACAGGCAGATTATTTTCTCTCCTTTTTTGTGAATTATAAGTACATACGCAGATGCTTAACACAAACGCACACTAATCCACTATAAAGGAATAGTACAAATAAAAAAAGAATATCTTCCTATATGACGTATAAACCTCTTTCTCAAAGCTAATAACCGTGGGAGCTCAGTGTGCAAAGAATACAGATTTCATAGACTGGTGAAGGATCTTGTACGGTCGAAATGCTTCAGAAGCTCCTGTGTAAACTGGTTTGGGTCCATCCGAGTTAGACATTAGTGGTTCGACTGCTGGATGTTCACATGTTTCATGCTTTTAATTTGAGACTGTCAGGCAGAAGTCTACCAAAGGAGGCATAGCCAAATAGCAAATAGTGATATCAACGAACATCCTAAAAGTCACCAAACAAGGACAAATAACCAACTCAATCTATATTTCCATGATGAAGGAAACCAAAATTAAAATCGATGCCCAAGCAAAGGAAATGTTAGCAGTTTTTCTACTGTAAGAAAGATTGAACTTAGTAATGGGGGGCCAGTTTATAGATCTTAACACACAGCCAACCCAGTATGTTTTCATTTAGTTTGGATCATTAACCAAAACAAAAAAATGAAATAATAGGAAACCCTATAAGGGTATAGGATAGATTCATTTCCCTGTTTTCGTAATAACTAAAACAAAGAGGAAGGACTGTTCGCTGATTTATTATGAGAGAAAAACACTGCTGAATGGTCTGCAGATAAGCTCAAGCGAACAGCGCGCACTGAGGGGGAGTTCAAAGGTGTAAGAGTAACTAATTTACATAAGAGAGGGAGGCTATGCAAAAGTAAGAGCTGTATTCACCAAAAAAGAAAATCAAATTCCAACTGACGGCAGTGAGGCCTTGGAATAAATATACTAAAATAGTGGTACTGAATTCATGCCACAAAACTAGGTGTTCTTTTACATGGATAAAGTAAATGCATCCAGATATGAGATATCTATAGCTAGCGAACACAACACACTGTTTACCAGGGCACTGCCATAAAGCGCTGCAGGGCAATTCTTGAACCATTCAAAGTTGAAAATATTGTTTATAATATTGAAATAAGAATCATACTTCAGATTGAAATATTTGATTAAATAAAAAATAATTAACAGTGTGACAAGTTCATACATAACTTAATTCAAGTACAGCCAACATTTAGACCTGAAACACAGAGAGCACAGAGTAACATATCATTATATCCATCTGAAAATGGCTTACCTGAAATTATAGGTCTTTCATTTCAGCACACAAAGGCAGCATCTGTTGCAAGAATTGGTGTGCACCAAGGAACTGCACAATAGTTCAGCAAGAGGCTGGCAGAGAAGACTGGACCGACTATCTTTGCCTTTGCTTCTCAGTATCCCTAGCATGCTGCTGCAAATGCACCTCATCTTCATGAGGTATTTTCCCAGCACAAGCAGTAGCATAAGCATCTGCAAGCCCTGCAGTACTCTTGTTGTAAGGATCAATAAACTTCTGGACAAATCTCTTCTCAGTTAAACAAACAGTATTATAAAAGTCAATGTTTTCCTTCACAAGCCCCTTCGCCTTCAGAATCTTGATGAAATAATGCCTGGGCATCAGCCGCCTCTGCATGCTATAGCCCAGTATTGCTGGCCTACCCAAGATGTACTGAACCTTCAACCCAACATCCACCTTCAGGAACTTCATTGTGCTACTCAGCTTGCCTTCTGATATCCTCAGAATTTGGGGAAACTTGCGCACCACAGAAGCCAGCTCTGCCTCTGAGCATCCAAGAGTCGCCTTCATGACATCCATTTTTGCACCAATGGAGTTGGGACCAACGCAACAAACGGCCCACAAGGCACTCTTGAACATCCCTGTATTGCGCGGCACACCAAGCTTCTCAGCACATGCCACCCTTTCCCTGACATTCTCGGGCTTCATGGATATCAGTATTGGGAACTCTAAACTGTTAGAGGCAGTTAGACCGCACTGCTGTAGGAATGCTATGTTAGGCTTGACCACATTCTCAAGGCTCCGACCGAGGAGGATCCGATTGATCTTGATGGCGGAGTGCAGCAGATCGAAGCTACCCATGAAGGAGAGATAGAACTGGAGGTGGGAAATCATTTTGGGAGCGCCGAAGATGTTGGGGACGATGGCCATGAGGCGGGAGATTTGGGGAGGGGATAGCCCAATGCTGATGAGCTGAGCGAAGCGAGGGGTTAGGGTTTTGTCCACCTTGGAGCAGAGGAGCCGCGGGTACCTGGCGATTCCAGCGGCGATGTCGTCTTTGGCGAGGCCGACGCCTGCGAGAAAGGCGAGGACAGCGTCGGGTTGGACCGGGGACTTGAGGTGGGTGAGGTTCTTGGAGGCCCTGCCCGCTTGCGCTGGGGTGAGCCCGCAGGTGGTGACCAGGTATTCTTCAGCGACGAATCGGACGCGGGAAGTGGCGGTGGTAGCGGTGGAGAGGAGGCAGCGGTGGCGAGGCGAGGCCGTGCGGATGGAGGACAGGAGATGATGTCCAAGGCGCAGCATCGCGACGGAGCGCCGCCTCGCCGGGGAAGAGACGCGCGGACGGCGGGAGAGGTTTTGTCGGCCGGGCAAGTTGGTTTACAGGGAGGTCATGGCGACAGATTGGCCCCGCGGCGGCTGTGGTTCGGTGGTCGTCCAAATTGGCGGTGGACGACCAACGGTAGGCTTGTGTTTGTGTCAGGGGCGAAGATGGCCGCCGGTGGAGGGGGCTGCGGTGGCGGCGGCGGTCTCGGGAAAAGGGAGGGGAGGGGGAGCCGGAGTGGGAAAAGGCTCTTGGGCTCAAGCTACCGCTGGTGGGCTGTGCATTCGAGCGGGCAACACAAAACTCTCGGTCCACCTGCGCTTCGGTTTTGTCCGCGGCGAAGCCCATCCGCCTCCGCATTTGGCCATTCGATACAGCGAGCGCAGACATCGCCGGGGACGCCCTCGTCATCGGCTGCCTCCAACCTCCAAATCCGCCATGATGAACCTCCCTCCCCGGCTCCGCCATCTCTGCCGCCTTCTCGCGGCCCCGCCCTTGCCAACCCTCGCCGGCACACACTCCCCCAGTCCACCCTCCTTCCGACCGCCGTACCCCACCCGAGCCCTGCCGCCGCGGTTCCTTCTACCCAATCCCCCAGCGCGGCGGCTCTTCTCCGAGCACACGATCCTCCCCACTCACCTCCAGGACGAGCGCTACGCCACGCTCTCTGATAGGATCTACGATGCCGTGATTAAGACGGGGGCGGAATCCAACGAGGGCACGGAGGCCGCGCTCGACGCGTTGGGCACCGAGCTGACTACCCCGCTCGTCGCCGACGTGCTGCACCGCCTCCGCTACGAGGAGAAGCTGGCGTTCCGGTTCTTCGCCTGGGCGTCCCACCAGGATGGGTACAGCCACGAATCGGCGACTTACAACGACATCATCGACATTCTCTCCGGCACGCGGTACAAGAGCCGCCAGTTCGGTGTTCTCTGCAACGTGCTCGATCACATGAAGCGCCATGGCACGAGGTCGGTGCCGGTTGAGGACCTGCTGGAGATCCTGCGCGCCTACACGGAGAAGCATCTCACGCACATGAGGAAGCTGGCAAAGAAGCGGCGGGTTCGATTGCGTACGCCGCCGGAGACTGACGCGCTCAACGTTCTACTGGACGCGTTCTGCAAGTGTGGAATGGTCAAGGAAGCAGAGGCGGTGTTCGGCCGCGTGAAGAGGAGGTTGCTGGGTAATGCAGAGACATACAGTATCCTGTTCTTTGGGTGGTGCCGGGCGAGGGATCCCAAGAAGGCCATGAAGGTGCTCGAGGAAATGATTCAGATGAAGCACACCCCGGAGAGTTTCACCTACATTGCAGCCATCGAATCTTTTTGCAGTGCTGGATTGGTGTCAGAGGCAAGGGAGCTGTTTGAGTTCATGAGGACTGAGGGGTCGACGATATCATCACCGACGGCCAAGACATATTCGATTATGATTGTTGCATTAGCAAAGGCTGACCGGATGGAGGAGTGTTTTGAACTGCTTTCAGATATGAGAAGCTGTGGCTGTATGCCTGATGTGAGTACTTATAAAGAATTGATTGAAGGGATGTGCTTGGTGGGTAAACTGGATGCTGCTTATCGTGTGTTGGAGGAGATGGGGAGGGCTGGATTTCCTCCTGACATTGTCACGTACAATTGCTTTCTTAATGTGCTTTGTAGTCTTCGAAAGGCTGATGATGCACTTGAACTCTGTGAGAGGATGATAGAGGCACATTGTGAGCCCAGTGTTCATACCTATAATATGCTGATGGTGATGTTCTTCGAGATGGGGGAGGCACATAGAGCATTAGATATATGGCTTGAGATGGACACAAGAGGATGTCAACGTGCTATTGATACCTACGAGATAATGATCGACGGTCTCTTTGATTGCGGAAAAACAGAACATGCAACTTCTCTTCTAGATGAGGTTATAAACCGTGACATGAAACTTTCATACAAGAAGTTTGATGCTATAATGCTGAGGTTATCAGCTGTAGGCGACCTTGGCGCGATACATCGGTTGTCAGAGCATATGAGGAGATTTTACAATGTTGCGATGTCGAGACGATTTGCAATCACTCAGAAGAAGAAGAGCATAAGCCTGAGAAGGAAATGAGTGTCGTGGCAAATCCTGCTGTTGTTTCTTGTTACCATGGATAATCAGGAGCTTATTCGAAGGTAATTGATGCTGTGTTTTCTCTGATTTTACTGCCAGCTATTCGTGGTAAATATATTAAAAATGTGCTTTGGATTGTGGTCTAGACATGGTATTTAATTTGTTCATGCAATCTGCAGTACATCTGAATTTTGTAGTGGCAAAACAAATAACATATTTCAATCAAGTTCTTCTCTTATTGTATAGCTTTTCCTATACTTGCTACCCTGTTGCTAAACTTGTTTGTTACCTTGACCTCTCATCCCAAAACTAGTGCAATGCCTGCTAAGAATGCAGTGAAATCTATGTATGTACAGAAATACCAATACGAAGTAGGATGCTTTTCTTTTACTATTTGGGACACTAATCTGGTATGCCACTATTTATATCCTTAATCAGTAGTCCAATATGTGTTTTGCTTACCCTCTGATATATTAAAAAAGAGCCCTTTAAGACATTGAAAGAATTTACAAGGTGAAACTTTGGCCATCATTTTCCTAAAAAAATAATATTAATATATATATCATGAGGTGTCTAGCTGCAAAACTTTGTTTTTTTAGCTTATCATGGTCAAACCTAAAAATGTTTGACTTAGGACAAACCTAAAACTACTTATTTTTATGACCGGAGAGAGTACTGAATAGGAAAACTTTTATCAGTGTGTTATAAGGATATTTTACAGTTGATTTTACTGGACTAAGTTGAATTGGCTTAGTAGTTGGTTTCTCCAGGACACGGTGTTTCAAAGATGTGTCTGTTTGAATAATTGCTAGTAGCTAGGTGACTCAGTGAGTTCCTGTCACTGATTTTAAGACCTAATCTATGCTGAAAGATAAGTAAGCAACCAAGCTTTTCTACTCTCTTTTTAGAGCTAACATCACCAACGAACTATCATTGAGCAATGGACACAAATGGTTTGGAATGCCTTGTGTAACCAAGCTATTCAAGATCCCGATGGCCAAATTCTTCTCAGGTTGCCAGATATATAAGAGATTTATTTTCTTATCCCCCTCTGGGATCTAAGCAGGAGGGAAGTGGAACCTTCCTTGAATTCCAGTTCTGATAATTTAGGGCAAGAAAGAGTTAATACCGGATAGTTGTTGAGCCAATAGGTATTTAGCAATTTTCGCAATAATAAGATCTGAAGGTGCTAGGTAGCATTTATGCTGGTTCAGACTGCAATTTTATGAATTGGTGATACCTGAGCTTTTATCAGGTGGATCCTTTACTTTTCAGTTTGCTTATGCTGAGCAGGAGTAAGCATGATTTCGTTGTGCAGGGTGGTTGATGTGTGCCACAGCACGTATTGTTGGAACAAATTCCAGTGGAAGAAGCATTGCAAGACCTCATTCATTTGATGAATTGAACCGGTGCAGTGAATATCATTGCATTTGTATTGTAGAAAACGTGTACAAGGTAACCCCTCAACCCCACCCATTTACTGTTGTGACGTGCACGATACACCAATCCACTGGCGCCAGAACTATTAACTGCAGTCTTGTTTTGTTTGAATCCCAAGAGGACCTATTTTATGGCCTTCTTGTTCATGTGGGACCCTGTTCTTCCTTACACTCAGATGAAACATGTAACTGTATAAGCCTAGAACTGAAATTTTGCCATTAAACATGTGACAAAGACCACTTTCCTCAACTCCTGTCTATATGTTTCTCAATATCAAATTTTGGGCTGTTTCAAACTCTGCTGCTTAAGGAAACATTTTACTGATAGCTTGTTTATTATTGGTCAAACATCCAGTTCATTTTCACTAAAATAGGACGGTGTTGCACTTTATTTTGTTTTAAAGAGCATCTTTGTTCTATTAGTAGTGTGCTTTACATGTAGAGGGTGTCAATGACAAAAATTTGGTCGAATTGGCTGGTGGCTAAAGTTGAAGACCTAACTGTAGTACATTTAGTGTGTGCACTGCAGCTGCATCAAAATTGTGGCTACACTGTCGAACTAAAGATTCCAATCTAGTAAATGGTTTCATGGCTACAGCACTCAATGACTCGCTGATTAGTGGTTACTACTGCCGAACCAAGAAATTTAGCACACCACTAACATCTGTGTAACACAGCCAAGATTCGACCACTTGTGCGGTAGAAGGATAGTCGTTTTATACTCTCCGGCTTGCCTCATGATGTATAGGTAACTAGGTATCTATTTGGTTACTTGATTTTTAATAGTGATCCTAGATGCACATAGTTTGGTAAGCTCAACTAAAGTTCAGGCTGGTACTTCCATACTTGCAGGTGACGGCTACTGGTCATCAACAGACATATCGGGGCATCGGGCGAAAGCTGCCAAAGGCATATGACCCGCGTTGGCTTTGGCTCTCTCTCCTGTCCCTGGGCCTTGTTCAGCTGCTGTAAACCTAAGGCTGTAACCTACTAATCGCAATCAAGGGCTCAAAGGCTGTGAGCCTGTGAGCACCTAGGACGGCCGTAGGCGTGTACCCTTCGCTCCAGCCGAGAACCTGGAACGCACCATGCCAAGAAACCTTGGAATTGAGAGCTTCGGATCATCGGATGCCATCAAGCGAGCCCAGGTGAAATTCTCTGAAGTCGAGACCTCATGGCAGGGCCCGGCGGACGGGCGGAGCGCTTCGGAGTTCGCGGGTTTTCATGAGTCCCGAGGTAAAATATGGCTGGCTCTGACGGAAAAGATATCTCTGCCAGGGTTCCTGTCCGGCCGTCCGCCATGCATGATTCCCCGCGTCAAGCAGCTGTCTGAAATCCGCATATTTTTTACTGCTCGTATATTTTCTTTTGGCAACCTTTGTCTTCGCCATTAGAATCTGTCTGTATGCCAAGCGATGCGACATGGAATTTCACAGCAACGGGATAAATGGTACAGGAATTTAATAGAAGAAGAAATTCGTTTTTACAGGAAAAGTGTGGGAAATAGAAAAAAGAACTCTTGCACTCCAAAGGGGTTCTATGGCATTTCGTTTTTTGATAGGGTATTTCGTTTCATGGACTACCTCAGCTAGAAATGTAAAAGCTTTTCGTTTGTCCTTTGACTAGTAACGATCTTACTGGTGTGTAGTAGCTTTCGTGACATGAAATTGATGTTATTAGATTCATATTTTGAAGCTGTTAGTGATTTATTATCAAAACATAATATGCGATTAGAATAACTGTTAGTCAAAGGAATAAAATACAGTACGCCTTGCTTTTATTTTTTTTTCAGATGGAGTATAATTTCTGCTAACTGTCACCACAAATAAAAGGAAAGAAGGAAAAGACATCGATCGCTCTAGAAAAGGAAACATAATCAAGATTCAAGAAACACTTATGTGTGGTTCACTCTTAGATGAAACAAGCAAGTAAAAAAAATACCCAAACTAGGTGACTAGGTGATTTTTATTAACATGAAAATATTCACTTATAAATTATCCTAGTGGTTAGAATCCTAGGGATTGGTGCAGGTAGACTCACTTTATGAATCAGGAAAATCAAACGAATTAAGAGAGAGAGAGAGAGATGGCCACCGCTAGCGCTAAGAATCCGTTTGTTTGTTTTATAATTCCGTATTTTTTTTTATAGTTAGCATTGTTCACTCATAACCATGACAGCGGACAGCGGTGCATTTCACTCCGCAGGTGCAGATTGCACACGCACCGGCTCAGCTCAAAAAAGCGTTGGCGTGACCTGTGTACCACCTGACGCGTTTGGTGCGACGGCGAACCCCGGCCGGAGCCTCCGTCCGGCCAGCCATCTCGCGCCGGTGCGGCAGCGGCACAGGAGTAAAAGCGAGCTATAGAGCTCGCGGTGTGGCTGAACAGTGGCGGGGCGGGGCCCGGGTGCCCCGCATGATTGAGCACTCAACAGTAGCCCGTTGCATGCCAGGAGAAGCCATGCTCCGCAGTACCTCACCTGTCACTGTATCTTTCAGCAGTTGGCCGTATGAAAGACTCGAGACCCAGTTTCGAGGCCTTGTATAGGGGTGTTATTCCAAAAATTTTGCAAAATTTTTTAAGACTTTTCATCACAGCAATTTTTACGGTACATGCGTAGAACATTAAATATAGATAAAAAATAATTAATTATACAATTATTTCATAATTAGATAATAATTATCAAATACGAACGAAATAACTATTTTACAAAATTTTCTGCAACTAAACAGGGCCTTAGTTTCTAAAAAATTTGAGAGAATATTTTATGAGCCACTATAAAAAATTATGATTTCTTGTGAGCCACTAAAAAGTTCAACGGACTTCAGTGCCACTGCTCCAAATATTTTTTGCCCTCCAGGCCACTGTCGTTAGATTAGGCTCTAACAGTGTCAAACCGCGGATGTAAAAAGTCAAAAATACCTTTAGGTGTAAATATGTTGTTAATTTTTTTGAGCATCTTAATGACTTCAAATGGAAAAACTCAAAACTAAAAACTTATAAATCTCATCGAGATCTATACTTTTCGTATAAAAATTTTCTTCGTTCAATATCTCAAAAACATATGATTTTTCTAAGATATATATTAACCATATCAAAAACATATCTTTTTTATGAAATTAAATGAAAATAATTTATATATATAAATTGTAGATCTCGACGAGATCTATAACTTTCTAGTTTTGATTTTTTTTCATTTGAAGTTGTTAAGATGCTCAAAAACAGTAATGGCATATTTAGATCTAAGGGTATTTTTGTCTATTCACACCTGCGGTTTAACATCGTTAGAGCCTAATTTAACGGCTGTGGCATGGAGGGCAAAAAAATTGGAGCAATGGCACTGGAGTCCGTTGAACTTTTTCAATGGCTCACATGGAATCGCGGTCTTTTATAGTGGCTCACAGAGAATTTTCTCAAATTTTTTCAAAATTTCTCATTACATCGATTTTTTGGACACATGCTTGGAGCATTAAATATAAATAAAAAATAACTAATTACAGAGTTTGCCTATAATTTGCGAGACAGATCTTTTGAGTCTAGTTAGTTTATGGTTGGACAATAATTATCAAATAAAAACGAAAGTGCTATAGTAGTTAACCCAAAAATCTTCAAGAACTAAACAAGGCGTGAATACTTCCTCCTCAGTCCAAGAGGACGTAATTTTGGGTTTGGGATATGATTTTTTTAAACATCCAAGTAACTTTATAAAAAAATATCAATATTTTTGTCTTTAGATAAATTTACTATAAAAACATATTTTATAATCATTTAATACTCTCTTTGTTCCAACTGTAGTGTCTTTTCTAGGTACGTTGCTTTTGCAGCATTTAGATATATATTATGTCTGAATGAATAATATAATAAACATTATATATTTAGAAAAGTCAAAATGACTCACAGCTTACAATTAAAGGAGTATTTTATTGGTAGCATAAATGTTCGTACTTCTTTTATATATTTGATCATATTTAAAATTGTTCGTTTCTTGGAAAACATTTTTTCTAGGTCGGAGATGGAGATTAAATGAGTAATATTTATTTAGTATCAAAATGTTCGTACTTATTTTATATATTTGATCATATTTAAAATTGTTTGATTCTTGGAAAACACAAAAAAAAATTAGGCCGGAGATGGAGTGTGTATCTGCTCGTGTGGGTCATGGCGCTCTGAAAATTTTGAATTCCCAAACGAGGAAACGTCCCTGGTCCATGGATATGCTTTTCTATGTTGAAAAATGGAGGAATACATCGGTGGAGTAGTAGTAAGCTTGCTAGCAGTTTAAGAAAAGGATAATTAGATCTCTACCATTATTTTATATACTAATCCTATTTGGTGTCTATTTGAATCATGTCATTTTACACGTCTCCAACAAGTAGCAACTATAGGCCTCTTGTGTATGTGTATGTATTCCACACTGTTTGTATGGTCAAAAATAACCCAAATATATATTCACTCCCTCTCCATCTCACTTTATCATCCTCGACTCTTTGTTCCTCTCTGTTGACGGTCCTTAAGTATCAAATTTAATTATCAAATAAACAAAGAAAATGATCCAAATGAAATCAACATCTAGACTTAGGGTTTTATCTGACAGAATTCCACGAGTTTTGGTATTTGTCTATTTCTGCAGGGGGTTATCAGAAAATACGGAAGAAAGGCCCACACGTCGGGATTACATAGAGATATTAACGTGTCGCGCAATTATCTTACATCTAGAAGACTCCAGAAGCCACGGGAAGAAAGCAGAGGCCGAGAGGGGTCAGAGGCAGGGCGCCCGCCCTCCTGCCCTGGGCGCCCGCCCCCTCTCTGAGTCCAATCAGGACTCTATTTCTCGGGAGATCTCCACCGACCTAAAGGATCAAGGATAACCGTTCAATCTAAGTCGGTTTGATCCAACGGCCCATATTCACTTGAAGGGACTATAAAACCAGACCCCCTGGCCCCTGGAGGAGAGAGCCTCTCAACCCTAATTCATTATTCTTCAAGGGAGAAGAAGCCTCTGATCAAGATTAGAGCCACCACATCAATTAGATATCTAGATTAGCATAGCTACATAGGATTAGAACTAGAAGGAGTCAATCTTCGATTGGTTCCGGATCTGTCAAGAGGATTCTTGGTAATTCTCTAATTGTGCTTCTAATTATCTTTGTTCTTCAATATTATGAATATGACTTTGTTCTACTTCAATATATTGCTTATAACTTTGCTCTACTTGCTTATATTCAAGATTATATTGTTCTTAGTTTATCATAGTTATGTACTTGGCTTAGTTAGATTGTGTTGACACCGTTTTTGGGCACGTGTCCAGGTTGGCAGGATAATACGGCAGTGTTTGTTTACAGGATGAATTGCCGATGAGGGTGGTTGCCGATGGAGGAGAAGTTGAACGTGACTAAGTATACAGGCGGTGATGTGTCCGTGCCGATTGCTATGATGAGAAAGTCTGCCGATGACTATGGCAAGGGAGTCTGCCGATGATACGAAGGAAGGGTTCGGCAGCCGCCGATGGTTTGTGACAGAGTTTTAGTTTGTCACGGGGGATAGTTTTGTTATTTCCTTAAATATTTAAGTCGTTTTGTATACGGATTCCGTGTAATTTGGAATTCGAATTCTAATCGTGTCTGGTTGTAGCTCTTTGAGTAGGGTATAAATATAGACCCTAGGACCTTGTAAAGAGACATCTATCAATCAATCAAACACACGTTTTTACTCATATTCCAGCATCTGCTTTTTCGACGACTTCGTCATACTTTTTTTTCCTTTTATTACGAGTTCTTAAGAATTCGTCGACTTAAGCTCGGCGTGTTCTCGAGTTCCGCGTGAGTACCTCTTAGCCGTGACATCCGGGCGCATCGCTGTTGTCAGGACTAAAGTATTCGAGATATCACCTTTGCCGATAGTAAGGTTAAATCGGCTGGCACGCCTTAACGTTTAAATCGGGTATTAGCCCTTTGTGTTTGCATATCAGTTTTGCACCAACACATCTTTTGGCACGCCCAGTGGGACCAATTCAAGATCAAGTTCAACATGTCGATCTTTGACTTTGATCAAGAGAACGTCATCCCCGTGACGGAAGCCAATCTCAAGGATGAGCAGAAGCAAGCTATTGCTCAAGCCTTGGAGGAATACAAGCTGCAATGCCTGAAGTCCTTCAGCATAAACAGGAGTGGCGAGGTGATCCAGAAGGATGCACTGCCGGCACCACGACAGGTTACTTTCGAAGCCAATCCTGGCAAGCTTCAAGATATGGTTGACAGTGCTATCAACCGAGCTTTGATCAACCAAGCTGGCGTACTGTCTAATACGGTTTTCAATGCCGTGGCGAGAACTTTCAAGGAAGGACAAATCCCACCAGATTATGTGGGCCCTTCTCATCATCAGCCAACGTCACCAGAGGTCACGGCTCCATCGGCTGCTACGGCCGCTGCGAGTGCACAGTCTGCCGTCCCTCCAAATACGTTGGGAACTACTAATGCACGATCTGTGCCGATGACAACTAACCCGCCAACTTCATGTGGGCAGAATAAACTGACTACAGATATGTTGGCATCGGCAATGTCAGGGCTGACTCTTCCTCCCAACTGGTGGGGTTATGGTATGCCCCCAGAGTTGACGCCGGGTACATCACAGATAACCGACATGAGGGGCAAGACTCCTATGACATCGGCGCTTCCCTATGCGCCGTTGAACCAGAGTCCTCGGTATACTACAACTACTACTGCAAGGCCTCACACTGGGAATCCTCAAGATTCAATGTTCCAGATGCCTAATGCATCGGCAGACTCAATGCTGATGCAACAGAGGTCTATAGCCCAGTCGGGGTATGTCAATTCAATGATGGTACCCAATTACCAATCATCGGCAGCGCCTATGCCAATGAACGCTAATAATGGATGGCTTGGACAGCAAGTCTTTCCACAAACGCCCCAACAGAGTTACCAGGCTACAGGATTCCAGCAAGGACAGATCTATCCCGGATTCCAGAATCAGGGGATTCCCAACCAGCCAATGAATCTCGGACAACAACTCGGGGGGCAACAAATCGGTGGACAGCAGTTTGGTGGTCCACAGATTGGAGGCCAGATGATCGACCCAATGTTCCGCGTAGACCGTGCCCCAAACAGACACGTGGAAGCTCACCACCAGGTGCCGGACCCGCAGCCGCCTCATCGGCAGGATGCCGATGTATATTGGGCCGATAAGATCGCTGAAGTAATGAGGGATCAATTTGGGATAAAACCCAAAGTCAACACTTACTCGTACCGGACACCGTATCCTCCTGCATATGATTTGATCCCGCTTCCGCATCGGTACAAGGTACCAGACTTTACTAAATTTTCTGGGCAGGACGACACGTCAACTATGGAGCATGTCAACAGATTCATCATTCCATGCGGAGAAGCTGGTAACCAGGATGAATTGAGGGTTCGTCTATTTTCATCATCATTGTCTGGATCGGCCTTTACTTGGTTCATATCATTACCTCCTAACTCGGTGATTACTTGGGCCGATCTGGAGAAGCAATTCCACAAATACTTCTTTTCTGGGGTTCATGAGAAAAAGATTACCGATTTGGTCAAATTGAGACAACGCAATGATGAATCGGTTGAAGGTTTTGTGCAAAGGATACGGGAGGTCAAAAATAAATGTTATAGTTTGATTCTAGATGATCGGCAGCTAGCCGATTTGGCTTTCCAGGGTTTATTGCCACACATCAGGGATAAGTATGCCTCTCAGGAGTTTGAAAGCTTAAGTCATTTGGTGCAGAGGATTTCTGATCAAGACATCAAGCCTTTCGAGCCCAAAAGAGCATGGAACAAGAAAGTATCATTTGTTGATGAGGCAACAAGCTCAGATTCTGATGAGGAACCAGTCATCGGCTTGGCAGAGTGGGTAAAGAACAAGAAGCCGATGTCTTGCCCTTTTGGGCAGAAGGAACCAGAGAAGTTTGCTTTTGACACTGCTAAGGCCGATAAGATATTTGATTTTCTACTTCAGGAAGGTCAGATCAAGCTGTCTCATAATCACGTGATCCCATCGGCAGAGGAGTTGAAGAGGATGAAATATTGCAAGTGGCATAATGCAACTTCTCATGACACCAATGAGTGCAAAGTTTTCAGACAGCAGCTGCAATCGGCCATAGAGTCTGGGAGAATCAAGTTTGACAGTTCCAAGATCCAGAAGCCGATGAAGATAGACCAACATCCTTTCCCGACAAACATGTTGGATGCCAAGGGAAAGGCCAAGGTCTTAACATCGGAAGCAGCCGAGAAAAGTGCATCGGTAGATCCCCAACATCAAGTTACTACTGCCGATGCAAGAGGTAAGGGCTTGGTCCAGGAAGGGGCCAGTTCAGCGAGGCCTCCTCGGTCTGGTATCGTTATAACTCATAGAAGGCCTCGAGAGAACTGGCAACAACGGGAAGATCGGTACCGGCACCAGCAAGAAGATTATCGTCGGGAGGAAGAGAGACGCCGACAGGAGTGGAATCGGCATAGAGATCATTGGAACTGTCCGTTCTTCATCCATTGTTGGGAGGAGAATATTAAGCTTCCCACTGTCAGAGACTGCCCTGAGTGCAACGGTTATGATCGGTACGATAGAACCGATCGGCGTTATCATGATGACAATCGGCGATTTAATGGGCCGATCAGAGGAAGAGCATCAGCTCATGATCGGCTGGGGGGCAGGCTCAGCGTACATGATAGGCTTGGTGATCGTGTCCAATATTTTCCCAGGAATCAGGAAGAGCTCGAGGAGATGGCTAATGCACGAGTTCCCGATGAGTTCATATTCTGCAGGGATGCTAACACGCATCGGATGGAGTCAAGAGAGAATCGACGCCCAGCAGCAAGGCAGAAGCCACTTCCTCCATGGTGTCCTGAAGGATTAACCAAGACACAGAAAAGGAGATTGCAACGCGAAAGGCAAGAGGAGCTAAGCATATGCGAGAACTCTAGTCAGTCTAGAGGTCAGCAGCAATCAGATACTAAGAGGGAAGGTCCATCGGCAGGAGTTAACATGGTCTTTATGTTGCCGATGGAATTCCTTGCGCCATCCAGTGATGACGAGGTGGAGTTTTCCGATCAAATAGCTCAACTGGCTCTAGATCCGATGACAGCTATCTTTGAGAAACCTACCGACAACGAAAGACAGCATCTCAAGGCTCTGTTCGTCAAAGGGAGGGTTGATGGGCAGCCAATGACCAAGATCTTAGTTGATGGTGGGGCTGCTATCAATATCATGCCGTATGCAGTATATCGGAAGCTTGGGAAAGGAGATCAGGATTTGACCAAGACCGATATGATGCTTAAAGATTTTGAAGGGAACGTGTCTCCAGTCAAAGGAGCAATATGTGTAGAGCTGACCATCGGCAGCAAAACCTTGCCGACAACTTTCTTCGTGATCAGTGGAAAGGGGGCTTACAACTTGTTGTTGGGAAGAGATTGGATTCATGCCAATTGTTGCATCCCATCTACAATGCACCAATGCTTGGTTCAGTGGGTAGGTGACAAAATTGAGATTGTCCCGGGGGATTCTTCTTATGTTATTGCATCGGCAGAGACAGACACCTATGAGAGGACCAGGTGCATTTCGGGAGAAGTTTGGGAGAAAGATTTTCTCAAGGTTGCCGATTACGAAATTCCACCGATCCAAGCAGTCGGTTCTAACAAAGATTTTTAATGGATAGGTTCGCCGATGATGGAAAGTTAGGCCAGGGATTCACATCGGCCGATGAGTTGGTAGAAGTAGATATAGGTAGTGGTGATAAGCCTAGACCTACCTTTATTAGTTCTAAGTTAAATTCTGAGTGTAAGCAGCAATTAACCGATTTGTTAAAGGAATATAGAGATTGCTTTGCTTGGGATTATACCGAGATGCCTGGTTTAGACCGATCAATTGTTGAACATCGGTTACCTATTAAGTCTGGATTTCGGCCACATCAGTAGCCAGCTCGCCGATGTAATCCTAATATCCTTCCTGACATCAAGGCCGAAATAACTAAACTTATTGAAGCCAAGTTTATTCGGCAGTGTCGGTATGCCGAATGGATTTCCAATGTTGTTCCGGTCTACAAGAAGAATGGGAAACTTTGGGTCTGCATTGATTTCAGGAATCTTAATAAAGCTACGCCGATGGATGGATACCCAATGCCAGTTGCCGATCTGTTGGTTGACGCTGCGGCTGGGCATCGAATCATTAGCTTTATGGATGGTAATGCCGGGTACAATCAAATATTCATGGCTGAAGAAGATATTCCGAAGACTGCGTTCAGGTGCCCTGGTCATGTTGGATTGTTTGAGTGGATAGTCATGACCTTTGGCCTTAAGAATGCTGGTGCTACTTATCAAAGGGCCATGAATTTTATATTTCATGAGTTCATCGGCAAGCTGGTGGAAATTTATATTGATGATGTGGTGGTTAAATCTGGGGTTTTCACAAAGCATCTTGCCGATCTACGAAAGGTGTTAGAGTGCACAAGGAAGCATGGATTGAAAATGAATCCCAATAAGTGCGCATTTGGTGTATCGGCAGGACAGTTTCTTGGTTTCATGGTACATCAAAGGGGGATTGAAATTAGTCGAAGATCTATTGACGCCATCAATAAGATAGTGGCCCCTACCAACAAAACTGAGCTCCAGTCCTTGATCAGCAAGGTAAATTTTATCAGGAGATTTATATCTAATTTGTCTGGTAAAATTCGTGCTTTCAGTCCTCTTCTTAAGCTAAAAGCCGATCAAGAATTTATTTGGGGGAAAGAGCAACAGTCGGCTTTGGATGAAATTAAGAAGTATCTAATGAATCCTCCAGTTTTAGTTCCACCTCAACAAGGAATGCCCTTCAGATTGTATTTGTCTACCGATGGGATGGTTATCGGTTCAGCTTTAATTCAAGAATTTGAAGGGAAAGAGCGTGTAATTTATTACTTAAGCAGGAGGTTGATTGATCCTGAGACCAGGTATTCGGCCATTGAAAAACTATGCCTATGCTTATATTTTTCGTGTATCAAGTTAAGGCATTACTTGTTATCGGCCGAATGCACTGTTGTTTGCAAAGATGATGTGATCCGGTACATGCTATCTATGCCGATTATGAGTGGCAGGATCGGTAAATGGATTTTGGCGCTATGGGAATTCGATCTGCGTTATGAATCGGCTAAGGCAGTTAAAGGACAGATTATGGCCGATTTTGTGACTCAACATTGCGGTGCAGTGGAGGCTTTGGAAATTGTGCCCTGGACGCTTTTCTTTGATGGATCTACATGTGACCGGGGAGCAGGGATCGGCGTAGTATTAGTTTCCCCTAAAGGGAGGAAGTACGAATTTTCCTTGCCGATTGTTGCTACATCAACGAATAATCAGGCTGAGTATCAGGCTTTGATCAAGGGGTTGGAGTTGTTAAGAGAAGTTCGTGCTGATGCTGTCGAAATCTTCAGGGATTCTATGTTGGTTATAAATCAATTGGCCGGGAACTATGAATGCCGAAGTGAAGTTCTCATAGCTTATTACGAGAGGAGTATGCAATTGTTAAAGGAATTCAAAGATTTCCGTTTAGAGCATGTTCCCCGATTGCATAATGAAGAGGCCAATCGGTTAGCTCAGCATGTCTCAGGATATCAGCCTATAATTAATACAGTATCGGCAATCAATGCCGATGATTGGAGGAAGGAAATTATTGATTATTTGAAAGATCCATCTAAGAAAGTTGAGAGACGAGTTCGATTTCAAGCAACCAAGTATGTGCTCCTTGACAATGAATTATACTATCGAACTATTGATGGAATTCTTCTCCGATGCTTAGGAGATGATGAAGCTAGATGTTTGGTGGGAGAAATTCATGAAGGGGTATGTGGAGCGCATCAGTCAGCTTTTAAGATGAAGTGGATGATTAGGAGGAATGGGTATTATTGGCCGACTATACTTGAGGATTGCTTTAAGTATTTCAAAGGATGTCAAGGGTGTCAGAAGTTTGGTAATATTCAAAGAGCACCTGCATCGGCTATGAATCCTATCATAAAGCCTTGGTCGTTCCGAGGATGGGCTATTGATCTGATCGGCCAGATTTATCCACCATCTAGCAAAGGGCATAAGTTTATTCTGGTTGCCACTGATTATTTCACTAAGTGGGTCGAAGCTATTCCTTTGAAGAAAGTCACATCGGCCAATATGATTGATTTTGTGAAGGAGCATATCATTTACCGATTTGGAATTCCTCAAACAATTACTACCGATCAGGGCACTGTGTTTACATCAGGGGAGTTTGATGAATTTGCAATCGGTATGGGGATCAAAGTGTTGAATTCTTCTCCTTATTATGCCCAAGTCAATGGGCAGGCCGAAGCATCTAACAAAGGAATTATCAAACTTATCAAACGAAAGATTGAAGAAAATCCTAAGCGGTGGCATACATTATTGAATGAAGCATTGTGGTCCTATCGGATGGCTTGTCATGGATCAACCAAGGTGTCGCCCTATCAAATGGTATATGGACATGATGCAGTGTTACCTTGGGAAATTAAGGCTGGATCTAGGCGATTATCTTTTCAAGATCAATTAGCCGCCAATGATTATGCCACTTTGATGACCGATGAGTTAGATGATCTAGCGGGACATCGGTTAAAAGCTTTAATGAGTATAGAAGAAAATAAGAAGAGAGTTGCTAGATGGTATGACAAGAAAGTAAAGGCCAAGGAGTTTGCCGATGGGGATTTGGTATGGAAGTTAATTTTACCAATCGGGACTAAAAGTTCGAAGTTTGGAAAGTGGTCTCCTAATTGGGAAGGTCCTTATCGGATAAGTCGATCGCCATCCGATGCGTGTTAGCATCCCTGCAGAATATGAACTCATCGGGAACTCGTGCATTAGCCATCTCCTCGAGCTCTTCCTGATTCCTGGGAAAATATTGGACACGATCACCAAGCCTATCATGTACGCTGAGCCTGCCCCCCAGCCGATCATGAGCTGATGCTTTTCCTCTGATCGGCCCATTAAATCGCCGATTGTCATCATGATAACGCCGATCGGTTCTATCGTACCGATCATAACCGTTGCACTCAGGGCAGTCTCTGACAGTGGGAAGCTTAATATTCTCCTCCCAACAATGGATGAAGAACGGACAGTTCCAATGATCTCTATGCCGATTCCACTCCTGTCGGCGTCTCTCTTCCTCCCGACGATAATCTTCTTGCTGGCGCCGGTACCGATCTTCCCGTTGTTGCCAGTTCTCTCGAGGCCTTCTATGAGTTATAACGATACCAGACCGAGGAGGCCTCGCTGAACTGGCCCCTTCCTGGACCAAGCCCTTACCTCTTGCATCGGCAGTAGTAACTTGATGTTGGGGATCTACCGATGCATTTTTCTCGGCTGCTTCCGATGTTAAGACCTTGGCCTTTCCCTTGGCATCCAACATGTTTGTCGGGAAAGGATGTTGGTCTATCTTCATCGGCTTCTGGATCTTGGAACTGTCAAACTTGATTCTCCCAGACTCTATGGCCGATTGCAGCTGCTGTCTGAAAACTTTGCACTCATTGGTGTCATGAGAAGTTGCATTATGCCACTTGCAATATTTCATCCTCTTCAACTCCTCTGCCGATGGGATCACGTGATTAGGAGACAGCTTGATCTGACCTTCCTGAAGTAGAAAATCAAATATCTTATCGGCCTTAGCAGTGTCAAAAGCAAACTTCTCTGGTTCCTTCTGCCCAAAAGGGCAAGACATCGGCTTCTTGTTCTTTACCCACTCTGCCAAGCCGATGACTGGTTCCTCATCAGAATCTGAGCTTGTTGCCTCATCAACAAATGATACTTTCTTGTTCCATGCTCTTTTGGGCTCGAAAGGCTTGATGTCTTGATCAGAAATCCTCTGCACCAAATGACTTAAGCTTTCAAACTCCTGAGAGGCATACTTATCCCTGATGTGTGGCAATAAACCCTGGAAAGCCAAATCGGCTAGCTGCCGATCATCTAGAATCAAACTATAACATTTATTTTTGACCTCTCGTATCCTTTGCACAAAACCTTCAACCGATTCATCATTGCGTTGTCTCAATTTGACCAAATCGGTAATCTTTTTCTCATGAACCCCAGAAAAGAAGTATTTGTGGAATTGCTTCTCCAGATCGGCCCAAGTAATCACCGAGTTAGGAGGTAATGATATGAACCAAGTAAAGGCCGATCCAGACAATGATGATGAAAATAGACGAACCCTCAATTCATCCTGGTTACCAGCTTCTCCGCATGGAATGATGAATCTGTTGACATGCTCCATAGTTGACGTGTCGTCCTGCCCAGAAAATTTAGTAAAGTCTGGTACCTTGTACCGATGCGGAAGCGGGATCAAATCATATGCAGGAGGATACGGTGTCCGGTACGAGTAAGTGTTGACTTTGGGTTTTATCCCAAATTGATCCCTCATTACTTCAGCGATCTTATCGGCCCAATATGCATCGGCATCCTGCCGATGAGGCGGCTGCGGGTCCGGCACCTGGTGGTGAGCTTCCACGTGTCTGTTTGGGGCACGGTCTACGCGGAACATTGGGTCGATCATCTGGCCTCCAATCTGTGGACCACCAAACTTCTGGAATCCGGGATAGATCTGTCCTTGCTGGAATCCTGTAGCCTGGTAACTCTGTTGGGGCGTTTGTGGAAAGACTTGCTGTCCAAGCCATCCATTATTAGCGTTCATTGGCATAGGCGCTGCCGATGATTGGTAATTGGGTACCATCATTGAATTGACATACCCCGACTGGGCTATAGACCTCTGTTGCATCAGCATTGAGTCTGCCGATGCATTAGGCATCTGGAACATTGAATCTTGAGGATTCCCAGTGTGAGGCCTTGCAGTAGTAGTTGTAGTATACCGAGGACTCTGGTTCAACGGCGCATAGGGAAGCGCCGATGTCATAGGAGTCTTGCCCCTCATGTCGGTTATCTGTGATGTACCCGGCGTCAACTCTGGGGGCATACCATAACCCCACCAGTTGGGAGGAAGAGTCAGCCCTGACATTGCCGATGCCAACATATCTGTAGTCAGTTTATTCTGCCCACATGAAGTTGGCGGGTTAGTTGTCATCGGCACAGATCGTGCATTAGTAGTTCCCAACGTATTTGGAGGGACGGCAGACTGTGCACTCGCAGCGGCCGTAGCAGCCGATGGAGCCGTGACCTCTGGTGACGTTGGCTGATGATGAGAAGGGCCCACATAATCTGGTGGGATTTGTCCTTCCTTGAAAGTTCTCGCCACGGCATTGAAAACCGTATTAGACAGTACGCCAGCTTGGTTGATCAAAGCTCGGTTGATAGCACTGTCAACCATATCTTGAAGCTTGCCAGGATTGGCTTCGAAAGTAACCTGCCGTGGTGCCGGCAGTGCATCCTTCTGGATCACCTCGCCACTCCTGTTTATGCTGAAGGACTTCAGGCATTGCAGCTTGTATTCCTCCAAGGCTTGAGCAATAGCTTGCTTCTGCTCATCTTTGAGATTGGCTTCCGTCACGGGGATGGCGTTCTCTTGATCAAAGTCAGAGATCGACATGTTGAACTTGATCTTGAATTGGTCCCACTGGGCGTGCCAAAAGATGTGTTGGTGCAAAACTGATCTGCAAACACAAAGGGCTAATACCCGATTTAAACGTTAAGGCGTGCCAGCCGATTTAACCTTACTATCGGCAAAGGTGATATCTCGAATACTTTAGTCCTGACAACAGCGATGCGCCCGGATGTCACGGCTAAGAGGTACTCACGCGGAACTCGAGAACACGCCGAGCTTAAGTCGACGAATTCTTAAAAACTCGTAATAAAAGAAAAAAAAGTATGACGAAGTCGTCGAAAAAGCAGATGCTGGAATATGAGTAAAAACGTGTGTTTGATTGATTGATAGATGTCTCTTTACAAGGTCCTAGGGTCTATATTTATACCCTGCTCAAAGAGCTACAACTAGACACGATTAGAATTCGAATTCCAAATTACACGGAATCCGTATACAAAACGACTTAAATATTTAAGGAAATAACAAAACTATCCCCCGTGACAAACTGAAACTCTGTCACAAACCATCGGCGGCTGCCGAACCCTTCCTTCGTATCATCGGCAGACTCCCTTGCCATAGTCATCGGCAGACTTTCTCATCATAGCAATCGGCACGGACACATCACCACCTGTATACTTAGTCACGTTCAACTTCTCCTCCATCGGCAACCACCCTCATCGGCAATTCATCCTGTAAACAAACACTGCCGTATTATCCTGCCAACCTGGACACGTGCCCAAAAACGGTGTCAACAGGAATGAAGGACTGACATCAGGGACGATGAAGCTAATAGCCATCTTGCGACGAGGAGGATGCCTGGGGCTTCGGGTTGGTGAGGAGGAGTTTTTGTCGGAGGTCTTGGAGACGTTGAATGGCGCCGCCGCTAGGAAAGTAAAGTTGGGATGATGGAATGATGTGATAGAGAAGGAGTACCTGAGAAGGAACTATTTATAATACAAAATGGGCAAGGGCAAATCTGACTTATCTCCTTGCCGCATCCAAGAAATCCGAGGGTGTTCAGGTAGATATGGTAACTGTTCGCACGATAATCGAGGGGTTGTGCAGGTGATTTGACGGGAAGCGGTCATTATCTGGAGATATTTTACTGTGCGGGATCTCCTGGTCGGTCCATCGGCAGTGTCCTGTAACGGTCATATTGTCGATGGGCAAGTAAGGTGAAGATAGCCGCTTGTACGAACGTCCTGATCAGTTCATCGGCAGATCTTTGTAACGGTAATATTGCCGATGTACGGTTGAGAAGGAAATGCCCGTTTAGGAAGTTGAGGGTTTCGAGGAATATGCGGAAGAATAGGATCAGAGTTGTTCAGATTGAGGTTGTTGGTTACCAGATTAGGAGCATTAATTATGGGAAAAGGCATCATTACTGCAGAGAATTTCGGAGCATTGATGATTTCATACTCCGAAATTAGGGGGCATGTGTTGACACCGTTTTTGGGCACGTGTCCAGGTTGGCAGGATAATACGGCAGTGTTTGTTTACAAGATGAATTGCCGATGAGGGTGGTTGCCGATGGAGGAGAAGTTGAACGTGACTAAGTATACAGGCGGTGATGTGTCCGTGCCGATTGCTATGATGAGAAAGTCTGCCGATGACTATGGCAAGGGAGTCTGCCGATGATACGAAGGAAGGGTTCGGCAGCCGCCGATGGTTTGTGACAGAGTTTCAGTTTGTCACGGGGGATAGTTTTGTTATTTCCTTAAATATTTAAGTCGTTTTGTATACGGATTCCGTGTAATTTGGAATTCGAATTCTAATCGTGTCTGGTTGTAGCTCTTTGAGCAGGGTATAAATATAGACCCTAGGACCTTGTAAAGAGACATCTATCAATCAATCAAACACACGTTTTTACTCATATTCCAGCATCTGCTTTTTCGACGACTTCGTCATACTTTTTTTTCCTTTTATTACGAGTTCTTAAGAATTCGTCGACTTAAGCTCGGCGTGTTCTCGAGTTCCGCGTGAGTACCTCTTAGCCGTGACATCCGGGCGCATCGCTGTTGTCAGGACTAAAGTATTCGAGATATCACCTTTGCCGATAGTAAGGTTAAATCGGCTGGCACGCCTTAACGTTTAAATCGGGTATTAGCCCTTTGTGTTTGCAGATCAGTTTTGCACCAACAGATTGGATCTATATACATGCTTAGGATCGTATAGCGTTTATCCATCGGATCCATGGGTAAATGATAGATATTGTGTAGGCGTGATGCTTATACCGTATTTATCTACGATTGTACCCAATATGCCAGATCGTGGGGTAGTTCGTGATAGTGACAGCTTCATTGATTCTTATATAGTCCCCCTCTCGTGTATTGGGCTGGCAGAGCAATATTATTACAGGGGTGTGATTGCTATGTTTCTCATTTACCTTGCTAATATCACTATGCATGGGCGTAGTCTTGTCTCGCAATGATTGCTAAGTATGCTTGCACTAATTATGATAAATGCTAGACTATATAGTTGAGAATAACTTAAGAAATATTCTTGTAGTTCGTTCTAATTCCATGCTAATGACTTTGTAGAGTATCTAATTGAGGTGCTTATCATATTTATTATGTGGCTAAGTTATGATCAGATTAGTTATCCTTGTCACTATTCATTATCTCATATATCTTTTATGTGACACTTACCCCTGTATGAAAGAGTTAGATAAATATTCTCAATTATACATGCAATGATAGATATTCAATCTCATATTCTATTCTGTAATCAATATTGATGATTGTTAATCCCTTCCTAGTGGTAAAAATATAAATAACGATACCCGGAATACTTTCCGGTTAAAATGCTACATCGGTATTAATCTGTGCGCTTGCAGATCCCATTCATTATTTATTTAGAAGAGCAATTGCATATTTCAATACCGCGTCTCTCATGTCATGCTGGGGATGACAACTTGGCTTAAGTGGTGTGAGGGATAGGTTTGGCATTTTTGGCACCGTTACTAGAATTAGAAAACTAAGTCTACTTTTGGTAATGATGTTAAGAATACCCAACACTCTCAGCACCCTCCTCAACTCTCAATGTGCAACTCCCATCCATTGGCATCGACCACATTGCTCACCCCATGGCCCCATACCTTGACCACTTCGTAAGCTCCTTGCCTTGTGCGCTCGACCTTTGTGTGGCGAGCAAATAAGGATTCAATGATCTATGTGGGTGCTTTTCGTGCTACTTGTGATCGTGTGGACACCATGGTATGGTGGGAACAAGGGCTCGTGACGTGGAGGTAGATGAGCTAGCTGAGGTCGACGAGGTAAGGGGATATGATGGTCTTGATGGGATTCAATTTGTAGTGCACGAAGATGCGGGGGCTAGCGAGGTGGTAGATCTTGTTGACCTATAGGAGAATGGGTTCAACAACGTTGTTGTGGATAAGTTTGAATTGTGGTTGCGGAGGCGGGTGTGTGGTGTTGTCCTTGTGACCTGTGAAGTTGTCGATGATGATGACACGAGGGACTTTATATTCGTGGCGGCGGTGGTGATATTATTGGTAGTGGGGGAGGAACCGATGGTAGAATATGAGATGAGGGATAGATAGAGAAAGATGAAGGACGAGGCTTAGGAGAAGCCAACGAGGACGATGAGGCGTTGCTCGTGGGAGAAGGAGAAGATGGATTCGAGAGAGTAAGGAAGAGAGTGATATAGAGGCATGCCTGTGAGATAGAGAGAGAGGGGGAGTACATGAATAATTTGGACTACATAAAAATCTACGAGATACGTGTATTAATAGGTGGGTCTAGCTAGAGAGACATGTAAAATAGTACAATTTAAATAGACAATGAATTATAGTAATGTAATTTCAGTATGACGAGTAGTGACATTGGATCAAACTTTTATAATGGTATAGATCTAATAAAGTTTTTTTTTTTTGCTAAAGCTGAGCTAAACCATCGCTGTCAGTGCTATCAGTGACTCAGTGAGGCACTACGTATACTCGTAGTACTAGTAATAGCGAAGAAAGGCCGAGACAGCACCGTCGGGATGGGCGTAATAAGTGACAAGAGTACTCGCTTACGAGTCTGACCCAGAGAAGAAAGGAACAGGCCAGACGTCTTCGTCTCTCCCCTAGGCCCTAGCGTAGCGTAATGGCGTATGACGCCTGTTCCCTTCTCGGACGTCGCCGGCCGCCGTTTGCGTCCGCTTTGATCTCCGTTCGTCTCTCTCCGGACAGAGAGTTGAGGTGAGGTGAGGAGAGCCCAAACCGAAAGCAGCCAAACAGAAGGAGGCGGCCGAGACCGCGAGAGCGAGAGAATAAAAAGCAGGGGGCTTTCTTTCGATCGCTGCGCTGCGTCCCAGCACCAGCACCAGCAGTCCCAGTCCACCTTGCTCGCGAGTCGCTCGCTCCCTCGATCAGATCTAATCATTATTTAATCCTTTTTTTCCAGTCTCACATGAGCACTCCCCACTCGTCCTCCACCTCCTCCGTCCCCCACCGCGCCTCCCCTCCCCAGATCCCCCCATCCCTAACCCTAGCTCCCACGGCGTCCTCTGCCTCGCCGTCCTCCTCCTCCGCGTCCGGCATGCGGGACGCGGCGGAGGACGACTCCGACTCGCCGCCGTCGCAGATGTCGGAGGACGACCCCGGCGGGGGCGGGGACAGGTGGGAGCCGGATCTGAGGGGCGGCAACAACGGCGGGGGCGGGAGGTGGGCGCCGCCGGACCAGGTGCTGGAGAACGTGCTCGAGACCGTGCTCGAGTTCCTCACCGCCGCGCGGGACCGCAACGCCGCCTCGCTCGTCTGCCGTTCCTGGTACCGCGCAGAGGCGCAGACGCGCCGCGAGCTCTTCATCGGCAACTGCTACGCCGTCTCGCCGCGACGCGCCGTCGAGCGCTTCGGCGGCCTGCGCGCCGTCGTGCTCAAGGGCAAGCCCCGCTTCGCGGACTTCAGCCTCGTGCCATACGGCTGGGGCGCCTACGTCTCCCCCTGGGTGGCAGCGCTCGGGCCCGCGTACCCGCGCCTCGAGCGCATCTGCCTCAAGCGGATGACCGTCTCCGACGACGACCTCGCACTCATCGCCAAGTCCTTCCCCTTGTTCAGGGAGCTCTCGCTAGTGTGCTGCGATGGCTTCAGCACGGTCGGGCTCGCCGTCATCGTCGAGCGCTGCCGGTACGTCGCCCTAGCACCCAGCTTTTGTATGTTTTGCTGCACACGGGCCGTGAATCTAAGCGGCCTTGCGGTATCCAGAGGAGTATTTTACCAGCTTTTCTCGCTTTCGGAGGGTATCATACTATGCCATTCGTGCATTTGTTCAATCCTAGCTGCACCACGCAATTCCGCCTTATTTAATGTGCGCGCCTAGCCCTTTACGCTTTTCAGTTTTATTGGTCTGGCCGTGCCATGGATCAGAATCTGATGTCGCAGACCTTTTATGGACGTATTGGTTGGTTTCTGATCGCTACACGCCTTCCTGTGAAAATTACCAGTAAATCGATTTATTTATTGTGCTCGACTTTCTAATCACCGGATAGTGACACCTGCTACTGTCACAGCCGAATCTTGCCATGGGAAGTCCGCGGAATTCTACTGCCAAAGTTTAATCCTATTACCCCTTAGGTCCTTGGCAGAACAGTCTTGTTAATTAATTGGTTACACTCAGGTTTGGGGTACTTCCAGTTGCACGCTGTCCGCTCTTTCCTTGATGGGGAATAGGAGCACTAATAGCAGCATTTAAGTGTAGTACTGGTATCTCACGCTCCCGGTTGGTGCTTTTGGTTTTGTAGGCATCTTCGCGTGCTGGATCTGATTGAAGATTACCTTGAGGATGAAGAGGACGAGCTGGTGGATTGGATCTCCAAGTTTTCAGAGTCCAACACCTCTCTGGAGTCACTTGTCTTCGACTGCGTCAGTGTGCCCTTCAACTTTGAGGCCCTCGAGGCACTTGTTGCACGCTCACCGGCTTTGCGTCGGTTGCGTGTCAACCACCACGTGTCAGTAGAGCAGCTGCGCCGTCTCATGGCAAGAGCACCCCAGCTCACACACTTTGGAACCGGTGCATTCCGATCTGAGGGTGCCCCTGATGGGGGTCTGGCTGTGACTGAGCTTGCTACATCTTTTGCTGCAGCCAGGTCTCTCGTTTGTCTATCAGGTTTTCGGGAGGTCGATCCACAATATCTCCCAGCGATCTACCCTGTTTGTGCCAAGCTCACCTCACTAAACTTCAGCTTTGCAAGCCTAACGGCTGCGGAACTCAAGCCAGTTATTCGCAACTGCACCAATCTTCGCACTTTCTGGGTGAGCCGCCTACCAATTTTTCATTGATGCATATACTGGTCTTTATGTGCGCTGACAACTAAGATATAGGCATTGATGTTTAATTTGTTATTCTAGGTCCTTGATACTGTGGGTGATGAAGGCCTACGTGCTGTGGCTGATACATGCTCTGATCTCCGTGAGCTGAGAGTTTTTCCTTTGGATGCCTCTGAAGATTCTGAGGGTTCGGTCTCAGATGTTGGTCTTCAGGCAATATCAGAAGGCTGCCGGAAGCTAGAATCAATCCTCTACTTTTGCCAGCGGATGACAAATGAAGCAGTAATTGCTATGTCGAAGAACTGTCCTGAGCTTGTAGCGTTCCGCCTCTGTATTATGGGCCGCCACCGCCCTGATCGAGTCACTGGGGACCCAATGGATGAAGGTTTTGGCGCAATTGTGATGAACTGCAAGAAACTCACCAGGCTTTCAGTCTCTGGCCTGCTTACTGATAAAGCCTTTGCATACATTGGAAAATATGGGAAGCTAATAAAGACTCTGTCTGTTGCCTTCGCTGGGAATAGTGACATGTCCCTCCAATATGTATTTGAGGGATGCACTAAGTTGCAGAAGCTTGAGGTCAGAGATAGCCCTTTTACTGACAGGGGGTTACTCTCCGGACTGAACTACTTCTACAATATGAGGTTCTTATGGATGAACTCATGCAGGCTAACTATGAGAGGATGTAAAGATGTAGCTCAGCAAATGCAAAATTTGGTGGTTGAAGTAATTAAGGACCACTCTGAAGATGAAGGGGAGGCTGAGATTGTTGACAAGTTGTACTTGTATCGGTCACTGGCAGGACCAAGGAATGATGCTCCACCATTTGTTACCCTCTTGTAGGACTGCTATTGGAAGAACAGCCCTGCTGTACCCACGAACATGTTAGTTGTACTATTCCTTATCAAGTTCTCAGAGCCAATGAGGGAAGCTTTCTGCGGATGATTTTCAAGTTGCTGCAGGAGCACACAGTGTAAATCAAGTAAGAAGCTGCCGAATATTCTTTTCACTTGATCTGGCATGGCCAGCATACAGAGTTGGGGCAGTTGAGGAGCACATCCAGAGGGAGACATCTGATGGCCTCACGGCGCTAGTCTTTTACAGTATAGCAATGATGGGTAGTGACTGATTGCACAGGAACTGACTGCACACTGACTCCAGTCAGCAGGCTTCGGATGGTTCTTGGCACTCAGGTCTCCAGCTACTTGTATCTTGCCATCTTCCGTTTCATTTTTCTGCTCAGACCAAGGAATGGAAGTGCTGCTGCCTATGTCCGAAGCTTCAATGCTCCACCGGCCATTACTTATGTTTTAGAATGATCCAAAACTCAGATCCTGCTATTTTTTTCTCTCCCTTCTTTTTCATTGTTTTTAGCACTCATGAGTTATTTTTGTAGACGACCGGTAGACCATTATCCCTTTTCTCATTATCCCTTTTCTTCGTCTCCACCCTCTGCTATTTTTAATCAAGAAGCTATTGGAGGAAATTTGAAATTTGTTCGGCATTGCTTGGTTTTGCCCCCACTCTCGCTGTGCTCCTTGTCGACATCACTGTTCCATTGCTTCCCATGATCATACTCCTATATGTCCTACTATATATTTACGACCTCGACTGCGACAGCTCTATCGCTATAATAAACGCCCGTAGCCTGTGTGTTGCAATTGTCATCATAACGATAGGCCCTACCAATGATTTGCTCTGATAGTGGTCGTCCTTGTTTCATGTAGAGCCTCATGACATCAACTGCCCTGATGGCCGTCTGTTTTTATTCTGCTGCTTTTGCCCCCGGCGCCTTTCAGGATCCTGGAGGGGTCGTTATGGCAGCCCCAACACCAGCCGCCACCAACTGACTGGCTGATGCTGAGAAAGGTAAACAGCAGCAGTAGTTTTTCTAACTGATATGGTGGTCGGAGTTGGAGTCCCATTGCTGCATGCTGTTGTACACCCTGTTGAGCACCACCATCTTCTTCCACATCTGTGTGCTAACCACTAACGTTGCACTCCGAAACCAAACCCGAACCCTAACCTAGTCGTTGCAAATAGTCAAAGTTTTGCTAGGCGTTGCCTTAGGCACGACTAGGCGCTAGTCGAGGCTTGTTCACCTGGCTTAGGGGTTAGGCGGAGCTCCAGGCGATGGCGGCGCCTAGGCGATTCCAGGCGGCGCAGAGGCGGACGACGCGGCCGGTCACGCGAAATATTTTGCTCCCGCGGTTGTGTGTGCGCTGCTGTCTTCGAGCGCGGGAAGGATAAGAGGGGGACGAGGCCGCGCGCGCGCGAAAAGGAAGCTGCAGGCTCGGACGGCTGCTCACCTCCTTGCTGTGCCTGTGACCCTGCCTCGAAGCGAGGACCCCTCGCCGCTGGTCGTGCCCGTACCCACCTGGAAGCACCCCTCCCGCCGGTGTCGTCCTCCAGCGGGCGCACCCCTCCCCCGACGTTTGCTTGCTCCTGTAGTCCTGCTCCCCTCCCCCGACGGCTTTCTCTTCGTCTCCTCCCTTAGCGGCAGCCCCAGGTGGCAAGGTGAATCCCCTCCCCCATCGGCTGCTCCTGCTCCCCTCCCCTACTTCTGTATGTGGATGGATTTTGACTGATTCTGAATTCATTGCTTTGCTATTGAGTATTATGATATTGTCATTGCCTGAATCTCTGAATCTGAATGGATTGGCATGTCCTTTACAGCTTGTCCTTATGTTAAACTGATACTTTCTGGTTAAGGTAGTGTATTGTTTGTCTTTGTGTTTGACTGAATCTGAATGGATTTTGTGAACTTTAAATGACTAAATCTGAAGCTAGTGTATAGCAGTATAGCTTAGCTGAAGCTGCTTGAGTTTAGGATTCTTGTCAATGACTTGTTAGTTGCTCATGAACCCTTGAGTCTTGAGTTTAGGATGTCAACAACAGAAACAAATGTTGCAGCTGTTGCACCTGCACCTGAGAATGAAGAAGGAAATCTCTTGAAAAGGAATTCAGATGATGTGGGATGAGAATATGGGGTTTTTGTTGATCCTAAGAACAAAGACAAGGTGAAGTGCAAATTCTATAACAATGTGATGCAAGGGGGAATTTATCGTTTGAAGCAGCATGTGGACTAAGAAGGTTTTGCAAGCTGTCAATCCTTGATGTAGGACTAAGAACAACCTGTCTATTGATTATTGAGCCTAAGCCACTAAGATATGTCTACTATCTTCTATTTTATATATATTCAGCTAGTTTATGCTTCTTATTATTCAGCATTTCTACCCTCTATTGTATATATTATTTAGTAAATTGGCAAAACGCCTAGAAACGCCTAGGCTGGCCTAGGTTAGCCTAGGCGCTAGGCTAGGAGTCATCGCCTTGAGAGCGCCTAGCTAAACTTTGCGAATAGTTAAACACGGATGTGTTGTCTCTTTATCATGGACGAATTCGTTCTTTAGATCTCTACTGAGAGCGAGGCTGGCAAGCATGCGGTTTGTTTCCTGGGGTCACTGCACCTCGCATTTGTTTTCTCCAGGATCCAGTTCGATCTGCCTGGTTTTTTTCTTTTATATCATCAGGTACATTTGGGGCGATCCATCCCACCGATCTAGATGGTTTTCTTATCTCTGAGGATTTGAGATCCCTGGCCTGGGCTTTATAGATCTCAGGTTCTTTTAAGGGGTTTTCGGTATGATACCACGTCTTGTTTATGGCGCGCACCGTGTCCGTCATTAAGAACTTGTCGGCTTCCTCAGATGTCGATTAGCCTATTGTTTCGCTCCTGAGTTCCTTTGGGAGAGGCATCTGGTTTGCGTGAGTCGGGCTGCCCAAGATACCCTTTTGCCGGCATGCAGGAGCCCATCACGAACTTGCCTAGAACCGGCTACAGATGCGGTGTGTTGGCTCAGTTCGCTTATTTTATAAGTCGTATTTTTTCTGACAGCTAGTAATATTTTTCTTTCATAATAACTCAATGAACAATAATATTTTCAGTTGTGTGCCTAACCGGAGGGTGGTGGTGGTGGGCGAAACGAAAACGAAGGGAAGTTTGGTGCTTGGGATGCTGTTAGCCTGTTTGGCAGTTTCCTGCTACAAGCAAGTCCCGCGATGTCTTGCTTTTGGCGGTTTGGCCGGCTAGATCGCCAAAATGGTGCAACGTGCTCTGGTTGCTCAGCTTGGGTGCCATTTGTCGTTGCCGACGTGCTTCGGTCTCAGATTTCGATTGGTGTCGACCAATGCGGCTTCAGTAAATGCCGAGGATGTTTGGCTTGGCCCGGCATGCCAGGGTTCTGCATAAATCGAACAGAAATTAAGTTGCTGCAGAAAAAAAAACTAATTTTTTACAGGTGCTTGTGTAATAGTAATTGTAATGACTTACCACAGTCAAGATCTCTGTACAAATACAAATTAACTTAGTGTATCATTTGTGTGTTTTATAATAAACATCTCACACGGAAGAAACATAAGGGCACTCACAATGTAAGACTCTACCACAGAGTCTAAGACAATTAATTACATATTATTTATGGTATTTTGCTGATGTGGCAGCATATTTATTGAAGAAAGAGATAGAAAAAATAGGAGTCCAAGTCTTATTTAGACTCTAAATCCATATTATTCGAGGTAATAAATAACTTTAGACTTTAGATAGAGATAGTTGCGTTGCGTAGTTGCGTAGGAACAACGGGAATCGGATCGAACCCTACCATGGTGATTGGAACGTACGACGTCATCGATTCACCGCATGAGCTACGGTGGCCAGCGTTCAGTGGACTGGATTTCCTGTGACACAGTCACGCAAAATTGCATGTTTCTAGTCCACTTGGGACCTCCAAAAGAGCACTCGCAGTCGCAGATATGTACCAATCCATACATGTCATCCAGAAATCTCCAACTTTTCGAAGCACCGGTTCGTCTGAACTAAGCGGTCATTTCGTTGGTCCTGTCAACTATATATCCTATCTTCGATATAGGAGTATGTATATATCTTGCAGTCTTGCGACGTAACGTAACCTCAAGATTACATAAACACAAAACGACCTTTTTTTTTCCCCTTGTCCACGTGAAATGAGACCCTTATCCAGAATTCTCTCCGATTACTTTTTCACTCTCAAGTCTCAACCCTCGATCAGTCAATCAACAACACCTGACGGTAGGAAAACAGTGTAGCCACAATCATTTTGTTGGTAAACCCTTAAAGGTCTACCTGGTTACAAGCCAAAAATAATCTTGGCTGCACCCTTGTTCTTCACCTTATCTCTGTCAAATCTCGACACCTCACACACAAGGGTGGCCATGATACTCACACGGCTCGCGGCTGAATTCCGCAAAGCCTGAAAAACGTAGCAGCTCACTATCTTTCGCTTAGCATCTACCGAGAAAGATGACGAAAAAGACAATACAGTGTGATCTTGGAACGGGACGAGCTGCCTAACCACGATAAAGGCCCATGCCAAATGCCATGCCACAAGGCACCAGCGAAGAAGCTGCCCACGTCCAAATCGCAATCGGCCACGCATCATTGCTCGCCTCTCAGTCTCACCAACGACAAAATTTCGCGCCCGAGTCTCGGAAGATCTCAGTGGCTTTTGACGAAATTGCAGTACGTGTCGTCTGAGGTTGATTTGTGGCTTTCAGAATTGTGATTGCAGTGTCGAATTTGCGACGGTCGTTGGATCGGCGCTTGTCGCGTTCAGATCGGAGGACCGCGGTTTTTGCCAGGAGAAAAATGTTTTTCCTGTTGTTGTTGGTGGTGGTGTACATGTACTTCAATAGTGGCGATGCTGAAATCAGTGAACATCTGGTACAGTTTCCGATCGATCCTATGCAATTCCTGTCCGCTCCTTTGAAAAGCTTGTTTTGAAAGTGGCGGGATTGATGAATATGCACAGTACAGTATAGCTATAGTGTGATATATATATATAGCTAAGCTCTGATTGGCGCCACCGTTGCTCCATCAGAGGTCGTGATCAAAGGATCCCTGGAACAATCAATCATGCGATAAATATCTCGTGGTCGTGGCGCCAGACGAGATGATTTCTTGTTGGGAAAACAACAACAGGCTTACTGTGTAATAAAAAAGAAGTTCAGGGCTTCAAAGTGGTTGATTTACGCATATAATGTTCAGAGAATAACAATGTGTTTGTGATGTGGTGGTTGTTTGGCAGCACGTAAAGAGAAAGAGAAGCTTCCTTCCTTCCTCGCGGAAAAGTGGTAGGGAGAAGAACAAAAAAAAAACTGTCAGTGGAATTAGGTACTCCTCGTCCTAACGGTGCTATTCATCATTCTATCATAGATCTATCACGATTCACATGGGCGGGTAGACTTGTAACATGGCAGCAGATCGCTGAGGATGAGGACAAAACAAGCCACAGCGTTGGTGGCACGAGGTGCAGCGCAGCTGCCTTTTGACGATTGGAAAGGCAAGTCGATCACCAGTCATCAGGCAGGCAGGCATGGGAGGTAATCACTGGCGCGCACCGATGCCCTGCCCTTCGGCATTCGCCCACGCACGACACGTTACACTACGCCGCGCAGCGCCAGGGCAGGGGCGGGCGCGGCGCACGTTGCTGCCGCGCCGCGCCGCGATGGTGGCCGAGGCGGCCCGTCGGCGGCCGGCCCCGGTCACGGTCCATCGGTTCATTTCACCGCTAGGCGCTACGGGGCCCGACCCGTCCGAGCCCCCCCGCGGCGCTGTGGCCGTGGCCGTGGCCCCGTCCCCCGGCAGGTGGACGCGTCGAAACGCCGCGACCCTGGCGTCCACGAGGAGGCCGCGCGGCCCGCGGGGATCTGCCTGCAGTGCAGTGAGGTTGCGGCGGCGACGGAGCGATCGCCGAATCCGGGGGCGCGATCTTTGGGCGTGCACGGCGCACGTACGCGGCCCCTGGTTCGTGTGCCGGTTTTTTCCACGCCCCTCCTTTAAATTTCCATGGCTTTTTTTTTTTGCTTGCTTGCTTGACCTCCCCACGTACACCTAAGGGATGAGGAGGACGCGTAGGTAGATCCTCATCGGCGCCTCGCGGGCCGTCGTCTCTCTACCTCGCTCGCTCAAATCTTGCTGGGTCCATTTAGTCTCCTTCATGATATGCGCCTCTTGACAATTGGTGACAAGGACTGATACGATCACGACAAAATCCGCGTATGCGTGCAATGCGTAACGGGATCGTTCTTCGTTCACTAGTAGGTAGGTACAATGTACAGAGTATCCTGAATGTTTCTACTTTGATAAAGTTCGAAAACGAAGGAGCTGGGGGGCGACTGGTCGGCAGTGCTGAATTTGGCTGTCCTGAGTCCTGAGAGATTATATGAAGACTGTCGACGCTGCTGGACTGCACACGCATAGTCTTAAAGATAGCGTTTTGCATAACGGATCGATGCGGCCAAAAGCGACGAGGGCCGCAGTGGCGTCCTCGTGATCGGAAGCGAGATTGTTAGCATCCGAATCAATCACAGCGAGCAAAGGAGCGAAGGAAACTGAATGCAGGACAACCCACCCAGGGCGCCGGCCGAGGAGACGGCCTCCGTGCGAAATCCTGACCGATTACGGCCCCCAAAACCAACCCCAACTTGTTCATGAATGAGATCGGAAGGAATGCTATAGCGAAACGAAATATTCTTCTGCTCTCTTTCCGTTTCTTTTGGGTGGTGGGCACGAGTGAAATGTCACACTCGGTTCACAGGAGACTAGATTCCTGTGGAAGAAAAAGTGACAGAAAATCCAAGATGGGCCCGATACCGATAATCCTTTTTCTTTTTCTTGTAGGCGATTTGCTAGCCCATGTCAGACGAACAAATGCCAGCCCATTTCGAAGCAAAGTACTACGGAGACAGAATTTCCTTTTCGATATTTTTATAACTAAGTTATATATGATCTAATGAGTATGCAATTTTTACTACAGTTTAAGCGTACAATAATTAGCCTATTATAAAAATTTCACAATAGTTGGACCATAAAAACTGCAGTTATGAATTATTCCATTTAATTACAAAAAAACATAGATCTAAAGCTACAATAAAAACTTTATACTAAAGCATGCTATATTAAAGTATATCATCATATTATATATTCACCGTATACATCTATTCATGCGGAGTCCAACAAAATTGTTTTTCTATTTTATAATTTTTCTGTGATTTATTTATTATGTTTTTTTAAGGATTTAATCGAAATAAAGAAAAGAGAAAAATACAAAACCAACTTCAAAACTGTTTATGGTCTGGGAGTTGAGATGAATAATTTTAAAAGTTGAGAGAAATGTTTTGCTTGGTTTTAAAGTTTATGGACAAAAAATGAACTTTCGCGAAAACTGAGAGATGTAGGCCTTGTTTAGTTTAAAAAAATTCAAGATTCTCTATTATATCGAATCTTTAACGCATACATGGAGCATTAAATATTGATAAAAAATAACTAATTATATTGTTTGCCTGTAATTTACGAGACGAATCTTTTAAGTCTGATTGAACAATAATTACCAAATACAAATGAAAGTACTATAGTATCCTAACCCAAAAAAATTTGCAAACTAAACAAGGCCGTAATGTGGAGTTTTTCCTTTTTTGAAGGTGATTTGCTAGCCCATGTCAAACGAGCAGACGCCGGCCCGTCTCAAAGCAAGGTACTATGGACTACGGAGGTAGAATTTTCCTTTTAATTGGAGCCTCGTTGCTTAACTTCGCAGGATTATCAGAATAAAAGAACACTTGCCGATCGAGGTGTCTGAGAACTAAGAAGAGCAGATGGCGGCTCATCTCGAACCAAAGTACTGCCACGGAGGCAAGTTTTTCTTTTCAATCGGACATTCGGACCTTTATTGCTTAACTTTGCAGGATTACAATCAGAATGCAAAGATCGAGGTACCCCTAACCATGCCACAAGCTTGTTTTACATACATGAGCGACTAGCAGAAGAAAGTTCGTGATTAATATTCCTGTTGAGATCCCTGGTCACCCAGGATTGCAGGGAGGATCTGCTTTCGAAAACGCAGACCGTAGCGCAATAAGAACTCTCAGTTATCTAACAATAAAATAACAGATCTAATTTAAGTATTTCGTCTAAAATTTTACAGTACCTTTCTTAAACTTTGATCACAGGGTTCAGATGGCTCGTCAGCAAAGTGGACCTATCAATCGTGCATACAACTGTAGCACGTTCGTTTGTTTGTGACAAATATTATCCAATCATAGACTAACTAGGATCAAAAGATTCGTCTCATGACAGCTAAACTGTGTAATTAGTTTTTGTTTTCGTCTATATTTAATATTTCATGCATGTGTCACAAGATTCGATGTGACAGGGAATCTTGAAAATTTTTTGGTTTTCAGGGTGAACTAAACAAGGCCTAATTCACATGGAAAAATGGAAGTCCCAAAATTGCAGCCAACCAATACATAACAAGACTGTCCACAGTCCACATGACTAAAGATAAAACTAAGAGTCTAAGACACATCTTCAAATCTTCCAAATTAGTGTTCATAAGTTCTATACTGTTTGTACCTACAGGTGAAGCCAGCTGTTGGTGCAGCATTATTATCATGGTAGGTATGTGGAGAACGAAAACATGTGTGCACAGATTTGAAGCTGTCACCAAGTCTCTGATCGCAAGCGTGCACAGAAACATATATACTGTACTACAAGATAGCATTCAGCAAAGTATGCTTTGCCTCAGTTTCAAATCTCTGATTGCAAGCGTCACAAAAACACACACATATATATATATATATATATATATATACACTCTACTACAAGATACCAGTAAGCAAAGTATGCTTTGCCCCAGTTTCAAATATCTGATTGCAAGCGTGCACAAAAACATATATACACTCTACTACAAGATACCAGTAAGCAAAGTATGTCATCTGTTGCTCATGCAAACAGCCAAGCAATGGGCATACTAGTATAGCAACCTGCCATGCATTCATCGCACAGATGCGCAATTATCAGGAAATTTTAAATTTCTTTTAAATAAACTAATGAAATTTTAACAATAAATATAGATCGAGCAACTTTATACAACTCTGTATCAAAAACAAAAAAATATTGCCATAGAAAGGTTTGCTTCTTTGTAAATGAACAAATGTTTACATGAGAATTAGTACAAACCAGGACTCCAAAATTTACAAGGACAAAAAATAACTAAAATTCAGTAAAAGCTACCTTGAACTATCATAACAGTGAAGTCATTTCTACCCTCACAGAATTTGAACTATTGACAATTTGACCCTCAGAATATGAACCACTGACAATTCATGTATTCACAGGACATAAATCCACCCAGACACCCAGTCATCTATGGAATGAGTTAAGGACACTGCAGAAAAACTGAAAACTACCATCAACCAAAAACTAGAGCATGAGGGACACTCCACACAAACCAAGGACATTTTACTAGGAAATGGAGTGACAGATAACCACAGTTCACATGACACAAAGCAAAATCTCATTGAGTACATCAGTGAACCATGAATACCATCCCCACAATAACAGCAGAAAGAAAGAATCTAATAAGCACCACCAAGAAATTCATAAACGGAATGAGCACCTGTGCAGCAATTCCAGTACCATGGCAACAAATAGCCACGTTGAGGCCATCCATATGCCAGAGGGGCAACCAATGAAATCATAGAGCCCAATAACATGTAACATAAAAATTGATGGAACATGTAAACAGAGTTCATAGATCCTATAATGAACAGATACAAAACATAGTACATAGACACCATAGGATCCGTATAGTACACTCTTTAGCACAACCATTGAAAGTAGGCACATGAGTAACAGCACAGGTGCCACACTCTTCTTATCAGAGTTCAGCTTCTTATGACCTCCTGCTAGAAGATATTTGAGAAAGCATTCAAAATCTGCAGAAGCAGAGCAGATACCTCAGCGCCCCCTTTCAAAATTAATGCGGGACCTCCCAGATCCACCATCATAATCGTCCCTCATTGAGGACCCACCACTCGCCTTCATGGTTCCTCCACCTCCAATCTTCTCCACAGCTTTCTTACCCTTCTTCACCTCAGTCAAGAACTGATCCAGACCAAATGGATCATTTTCTTCCTGCTTATCGAACTCCACAGGCCTGTCTCGCTTGCCAGTCCTCTCTGAAGCACCAGTAAATCCCTTGTCAGGCTTGAACCTCTCAGTCTTCATAACCTTCTCCAACTGCTCATCTGCATCACCATATACATCTGAATCCCCATCCTTCTTAGGCCTGTATAGTGTGGACATCGTGGACTGAGCTGTGAAGAGACCCTTAGAATAGATGTTGTACTGATCATCTGTGGCAAAACCTGAGTCCATTCCCTTGTCCTGGTTGAACAGCCGCTGATCATACATGACCTCACCACCTTTTGCACCACCAGTGCTTGCCATACCAAGAGCAATCTTCTCACTGATATCACGATCCCTGTCTCTAGTGATCTTACTCTTCTTGCCCATTGCAGCATCCTTGGCTTCCAGCCTCCTCTCCCTCTCCCTCTCACGTCTGCGCTCCTCACGGATTCTATCACGCTCAATCCTTGCTTCCCTCTCTTCTCTAGACTCCCTGCGCTGCTCACGCGGTTCACGTGGTTCACGTGGTTGCTCCATATCCATATCTTCATCAACAGCCTCAACTGCTCCCCTGCCGCCACCAGCTGGTACACCTGACGGTGCAGGCGGGGCACCAGTCCTCTCCATACGTGCCCTTTGTGCAAGAGCCCTAAGCTCTTGCTCCTTCCTCTCCTTCTCCTTCAGCATAAGTTCCCTCTGAACCTTGGAGCGCATCTGCACTGCCTCCCTCGCCTTCTGCTCTGCCACATACAATGCTTCAGAAAGCTTTGCAAAATTATCATTGATCTGCACCTCCTGCAGCCCCCTCCCATCAGCCGCCAACCTCTTATCAAGCGGAATCGTGTAACCCTTCGGATTTTTCCAATTTGAAATGCAAGGTGGGATCTTCCAATCCTGCTGATCCTTCACTGTAACCGGCCGTGGCGGCGAGTGCATCACTGGAACAGGTGGTGACCCAGATGCTCGGGGCACACGCTTGTGCTTGAACTTTGGTGGCTCAAGAGGATCCACAGCCATCTCTGACATCCTAATGATCCTCTCCTTTGCACCTGAATTGAAGGCCGCGGATTGCTGGGACGGCTTATACTTGATGAACTTGGACTCAGAATCATGAGTCGGCACATTCTTGGGCTGAGCTGCAGAGAGGCGGACGTTGACAACCTTCTCCAAGGCGGCCTTGGTCCGTTCAGTGGTCTCCTCGATCTGCTTCTGCTCCTCGTCGTCGTCTGACGTCGCCTGGGAATCGGCAGTGGCTATCTTCGGCACGAGGTCGCTATGCTTGGAGTAGACGATCTTGCCTGCGTTCTCACCTTGCTTGACGACGGCGTCGAAGGCGACGCTGCCGTGCGCGTCCACGGTGAGCGCAAGGATCTTGGACCCGCCCTTATCATCGCGGCGTCCCATACCGAGCGGGTACTGCGCGACGTGGATCTCCGGGAAGGCGCCGCCATCGCCGAAGTCCTCCGGCCGTCGCGGCACGAACCCCGTCCGCTTTCCGTACGGCGGCACGGGGCGGGCGGCGGCCGCGGGCCTCGCTGCCGCGGCCGCCTGCGCCGACTCCCCGCCGTAGCGCTCCTTGAACCAGGGGTCGCTGCTGTGGTCGTAGAAGGTGGACGCCGACGTCTTGGGCGCCGGTAGGAGATCCTTGAGCGTCGCCATGGAGGCGGCCGCGCGCGCGGCGCGTTGGATCTACGGCTACCTAGGGTTCCGGCGAGTCGCCTGGTGGGGATCGGGGCAAATCGTGGAGGAGGACAAGCTAGGGTTTGATTCTAATTTGGGGAAAGTGATAAGGGTGTGACTCTGACTAGGACGGTAGGTCAAGGGCAAAGGCGGCGGCTACTGGCTGGGTTGGGCTGGGCTTTTTGCCGATATGAAAAGGCCCGTTTCAGAAGCGAAACCGTTTATTTAAATCTGCATTTACTAATTGTTTTTATATGGGATCTTTATTTAGATATTTTATTTTCAAATTTTATGAAATACAATTGTTGCTTTTACTTAATTATGTTATTTTAAATTTACTGTTTATTAATTATCCTATGGTGTAGGTTTTTTATTTTCCAATTAATCTCGTATTTTCTAGAACATTTCGACAAATAATTTTCTTTGTTTGAAGCTATTGTAATAATCCAAATCTATGATCCAAAGAATCACCAAGGTCTCCGGCGATCGGGTATATGTATATTCTTTCCATGATCATTCTTGCTAAGCGCGACCTAGTTCTAGATTCCTTATAATAGAACTTATCCACTTAAGTTTAAGTTTTCATCAACATGAGTGGTTGCGTTTTTGGATAATTACTATTCTAGTGACTAGTGATAAGGTGCCATATCCGCCGATAACGAAACATATGCCAACTTCATTAGTTTCAATATCTGTCGTCGTAGTCTTTTGAATGCATCGCATTAGCCAATTAGGGATGGTATACAATTTACTCGGGTGCGAAGTATTGTATACATGTTTTCATTGGAATGTAATGTAAAGGTGAACATAATAAGGTTGTTTAAAGGCCAAACAAAAAGAACTAATGCCACGGCACTTGGTGACTTAAACATGGCTGTCGCTACTGTTGGTGCGTATGCGTTTGAGTTTGAATAGGTGAGTTCGAGTTTATGTCTGTTTTCCGAAAATGTTTTTTTTAATAACGAATTAAAAAGAAATTCTCGCTGGGACTCCCTCCAAAAGTCCAAATGTGCCGCCCGCCGGCCCGCCTAATCCAGCCTTCCCGGTTCCCGCCACGGACCAGTCGCCGTGCCGTTTCGCTCGCAGAAACCCGCGAATCCGCAGCGCGGAACCCAGATTTCGAAGGAAGCAGCACCAGCTTGGCAGATCAGATCGCGGCCTCTCTCTCTCTCTCTCTCTCTCTCTCTCTCCGGATCCGCGGCGATCGCGCTCGCGCGTGGCCGCGTGCACGTTATCCCCTCACGGTCACGCATCAGACACGTACGGCACGCAGTTGAAAACGGGCGGGCGGGCTTTCCATCGGAGGTTTTCAGATGGGGGTACGGCGGTGCTGTGCCTGACTGTGCGCGGTGGGCTGGGGCCGTGGCCGTGGCTGCGCCGGCGTCGTCGACCGGACGGACGCCCTGCCTCCTCGCTCCGAACAGCTCCAGATCTGTCGTTTCCCATGATTGATAGATGCATCGCAGCACACCAGCTGCAGCAGAGCTAGTCCTTCCGGTGCCAGCCGGTCCTCGTTGGCACGTCCCCGTGTTACGGAGTAAACTGTTAGTCTTATCGCTGGAGTCACACTGTTACACGCGCTAGAAAGCAGGAGCCGATCCGCTGAATCCGTGAAGCCTGACAAGATTCCGAGGGCCACGGGCACGTACGCCGGCTTGTGATGCATTGTATTGCAGCACCAGCCACCACACCAGGAGGATTGCCCGGGGCCGTGCCCGTGCCCGTGCGTACGTCGTCCAAACACACCATTGAATTCCGTTGGCTTCATGTGTACGGAGTGTACCGGGCCAGAGCCTGGACCTGCCATGCCATGCCAATGGTGTGGTGTGGTGTGGTTGTGGTCACCAGCAGGCAGCAAAACTCACTTTTTAGACAAGGCGCCCGCGGCAATTCACGCTGCAGAGGAAGGGGACAGGGAGGGAGAGAGACACCGAGACGCCACAGCGCGCGTAATATCTATCTAGTCATCTGATGATGCTGATGGTGTTGTAAACGAATACACGCACTGCCATGGCACAACAGTGTATCCGCACATGCCTCTGCGGCCGCAGCTGTGCTGCGTGCGCCCATGCAGCAGATCATGCTCATGTATACAGTAGCAGTCCATTTTCCATGGACTGCATCGCCATCCAATGCCAGGCACATGAGTACAGGCAGGCAGAGGCAGCAGCAGGGTCAGGTGTTACACGGGTGTTTCAGCGCTGAGCCTCTCGACCGATCTTTGAAGGGGCTGTTAGCGAGTCAAAGCAGGAGCGCACTAGGGCCAACCAAGCGGGGTGCGTGACAACGAGGCGCGGGAGCAAAATGATCGAGCTGCTGCTGCTGCTGGCCAGGCGGGGGTGAGGGCGAGGCGATCGATCGAGATCCATGCAGGGCGACAAGTTAATGTGCAGCGCTCGATTAGGCTTTGGTAGCGCGACAAGCGAATGCAGCCATGCGTGCAGGTGGTAGCAAAGCAACCACCAGGCATGGGAGCGCAGCGCAGCGCCTAATGAGGAGGTCCAGGTCCAGGTCCAGGTCCAGGTCCAGCCCAGCCACGGAGGCAGAGGCACCACCGCCACTACTGACTGCTCGCCTTGCCTGCCGGTGCCGGCAATGCGATGCGATGCGAGGTCCACGAAACTGGGGTTGAGAGGGGGGCTCATCATCATCTTCCATTGTTGAGTCGATAACGGAGTCATGATAAGCTACTCTGCTCCAGTCAGTCAGGCCATGGAGCAGAGCAGAGGCAGATCGCTGGGAATGGGAATGTACAGCCTTCGATTGACCAATGATCATGGCTTGCAAGTTGCAGGCTCAGCTAGCGCCCGGAGGCAGCAGGATTCAGAGAAAGTATTTTTGCCTCGTTTGCAGACATGATTAAAGTATGTGCTTCACTTGCCTTTATGAGTTTATATGGCCACAAATCTTGCATATAAAAGGAAACGGTACATTTGGAAAGAACCTTCTGTAACAAATAAACATTAGAAATGTAGTACTACATTTGTCATAGATAAAATGCATTGCACATTTCTCTCAGATATGAAATGATCGTGCTATCAATCAATCAACATAACAAAAAGAATAAAAATGGGATCAGGAACATAGTGACTTTCATGTACTTTTTAAATAAAGCATATATAACTGCGATCCAGATTTGTAGCTTTCCACTTGCTCTTGGGAAAGCAAGCAACACAAGGAAAGGAACTATAATACTGACCGATCTGAGCCTTTCCCATTTGCTCCCACATGTAAAAGGAAGGAGCCCATCAGAAAAAGCAGTTGATTCAGGAAACAGCAACTGACAGTAGCCGGTTGAATGGTTGATACACAATCATTTTACTAGTTATCCTCTCTCATTTAATTATTTTTAGAAAATGAATGCCTCTCATTCATTTACTCCTCTTACCTCCTCTTCCGTATAGTATGAGGGAAGGTTACCTGCCTCCTATTCTATGAGGTGTGAGGAAGAACCCTAATTGAAAGCTCATGTGCAGAGCTTGTGTCTTAATTTGGTTGGGATTTGCCTTTGTCCAGCAAATGGCAAACAGGAGCTTGTCGGCATGACCGGGCCAGTGTGTTGTTGGATCTATAGCAATAGCTGTAAGCTGGTCCGGACATTTGGCTGGGACTGTCGCAGAAACTGTGATCATATAGACCCGCAGTGGTCAGTGCTGGGGCACCAATAGTATGCAGCACCAGCAGACTATAGTGTACACTTACTACAGTCTACACTACAGCATACTACCGTTACCTGGTAAGACAGAAGTATGCGTTCATGTTATCTAGCGCATAAATAAATCCGACAGAAGTCGGTGGAAAAGGAGGGCACAAGAAAATTTTGATTAGGAGCTAGAAATTCTCACAGGCTAATTCTTGCTCCTATTTCTATTTAAACAGGAATCAGGTTGCAGCAAGTTATGAAATTCTGCCGTGCAGAGGAATCTTGTGCACTAGTACACAAATGGTTTATACTGATGTGTATATCAGTTGTTCAGTGCTATGAAAAACTGAGGTCCAGGCAAGCCATGCACTGATGGTACATGGTAGAAAGTAATAATACAGCTACACTTCCGGTAGAGAACAACTGCCAGTTCAAGCAACAATCGTACTTGACATCATTGCTAGGCGACAGTGACCGCCCAGGACCAGGGTTCAAGAAATCCAATTGGCCCTTCGGGGTTTCCAGTTATTGGCCAGTTAGTAAAGGTTTCTCAAAACTCTATGTAAATGGTGCAATAGTGATAAGGGTCACATGAATGCATCTTCTCAGTTTTGTTTACAGATAGGACTCTAGTTGAGAATCAGATACTGCAAAGTCCAAGCACACTACAATGTTCTGCGGCAAGAGGATTCACCAGCATCGATCTAATGAAATACTATCCCCAAGCAGATGCAAATAATTAAAGGACAAGATCCTGTTATGCGCCCCAATTCAATCACATAATTTACTGACCTAGCAGCTGCAACCTTGAATATGATCAATTTTAAATTCTCATCTTTTACAGCCTGTTTGTGATCCAGATTGATAATAGAATGGATAAGACAGGATGAGTAGCAATCAAGGATAATCAGTGAAGGTACATTGGACATAATCAACTAATGGCCCAATGCAAACAAAATGCCAAAATGGAATGCCAAAAACCATATTATCATCAACAAAATGATAGCTCGTCATTAAGAAAAGAAAATATATATCTGTAGTTCATGAAATATATCAAATTGTTCTATTCCTCTGCCGCATCCATCTTTGGATTCTTCTCACTCGACAAATGTTCAATGCCCAAGGCAATCCTTGCCTAAAGTTCATTGCAAATTGAAGGAGCAAAAGTACAAAATGGTACGAGAGAGCTCTCATCTCTACAGCGTATGTAAGTTCCTTGTTCCCTCTCTACCTACACCAGCATCCCTGGACTCTAGGGTCTTGAATTCCCCTTACGGATGCCAATTGCATGAACTGGCTTGCAGCACTGGCTCACAGGACGCTGCTTGTTATTTTTTTTCTTCTTTATGAACCAAGTAGTGTGCATGTTTTGTTGTTCCATTGAGCAACTACTTGACTAAACCATAATCCTCAGGCGGCCAAACTAAATTTAAGATGATTGGACCAATCAAAAACTCCTAAAGCGGTGAGGAGCACACCTGAAGCATATCACAATTAGAGCAGACGCCTAGTAATCCTTCTCCTCTTGCTTGTCGAAGAACTATGGTAACATACTGCAGGAGAACCACCAGTAGCATCATCGCTTTGTTGACTCAGACAGGATGCAGCATCCAGTACACCAATGGGGCTTTGTGGCACAGAGGAAATTGATGATCCAGCAGACTTTAGGACAATGCTTCCCATAGTAATCTTCTCTTGGATCAATTCATGGCATCTTAAAACCCTCTCCTAAAACACATTAATGGTGTTTTAGACTAGTTCAGAAACAATTTGAGCAAGCTTTAATGGTAGGCAAAACATGGATAAACAAGTTTGCGCCCAGAGGCTACCATCCAATTATAAGTGCCATATGGTTTAGTTTAGTAGGAACATTGAGCTCTGAAATTATTACCTTGTTCAAATACTTGCAACTACTAGCAGCCCTCTCAATTACAGAACTTCTGCACTCCCCCATTGCAGCAAGAGCGACACTGGCAGCAATCTCTGAGGGTCTGAATACCACAAATTCAGCACCTGCAGACCCAATTGTCAAACTTTAGGAATTGATTGCTGCCAAATTGAGAATTTTTGTATACCAATCAATAAGCTCAGGAATCATATCTGACTGAATCCTAAATTGTACCTTTAGCAGTGCTCAAGACAAGATCGGAAGAGCGAGAGCGTGCGAGCAAGGAGGGTGCACCATGATCACTCAACTTATGAAGAAAATGTTCAACAAATGAGCAAGCAGTAACAGCATGCATCCTCCACTTTAAGGTACTCAGCACATGAAGCTCCATCCTTCTTATGGTCCTTCCCTCAAAAACAAACCTTGTCTCGGCTACCTGCCACACAAGTCAAAAATTACTTGCTGGAAAAGACAAACAAAACTTCACAATGTATGTGCAGGCAAGTGATGAGATCCATTGCACTGACTCACCTGCAAATCCAAGGGGAGTGGCACAAAAGTCTCTTCCATTTTCGAAGCCAAAGACAAGCATGCCACTGCCAAGAGCTGAGTCATCCAAGCTCTGTCTTCCTGCCATGATTTGGAATTGGATCTTCCTCCCATCAGCACTACGCAATTTGAGTAGGACTGTTTCCAGTGATACTAAAATTGCAAGACTTACAGGAAACTCATACGTGGAGAGGAATCTATCGAGGTAGTTCACAGACAATACTGCAGTCAACGGTGCGAAATTGTAATGCTCAGTGACCTATCCAGCAAAAAAAGATGCGGATTCAGTGAGCTTTGATGCTGATTTATGTTGGAAGAGATACCGATGAACATCAATCAAGTCAAGAACCACGATGAACTCTAAAAAAGAGACCTTTAAGCAAATCCGCGAGTCACATCTCACTAGCATCGCAGAGAAAGGATCTCATCGATCGATTAAGTGAACTTACCTTCCAAATCCAATCGACGGCGTCCTTCCTGACGGCGGCCAAATCCAGGTCCCCATGCCGTCGCTGAAGCTTCTGGGGGTACCCCTCAGCGGGCATGTGCTCCACCTCCCTCTCCACGAGCGCCGCCACGCACTCATCCGAGAGCAAGGGGAGCTCCGTCAAGAACCCGTCGACGGCGATCCCGGTGGCGGCGGCGGCGACGACGGTGTCGCGCGGCGGCGTAGCGGCGGCCGCCCAAGAGGACTCCTCCCCCTCCTCGTCCAGGCCGAGAATAGCAGCGTTGTCCTCCGCGCACAGCAGCACGGAGGCAGCGCAGTCATAGCCCGGCACCATGCTTGCCACGCCACCTACTTGCCAGAAACGGCACGAATGCAGGACTGGAGCAGCAGCGAGCAATCAATACACCAGCGAAGCTCTCTCTCCCCCCTTCCCCTTCTCGCGAGCTTATTGCTATGGCGTCTAGATTTGCTGCTCCTCCCCCTCCCTGCTCTCCCCTCCCCTCTTCCTCTTCTTGATTTATTCAGATAATATAGATAGAAAAAAAGGTAAATGTTTTTTTGCCTTTTTTTTTTCTAATTGTGTTCTTCTCAAGTGGAGAGGACAGAGGGGCGAGACAGAGGGAGGGGGAGGAGGACGCCGGCCAGGCCACTGCAGTGTGGGAAACAGGAGGAGAGAGGCCAGTGGAGAGCAGGGTTTATGTAGGGCGGCCAGGCGCTCTGCCTAGTGATGGTGGAGGTGATTTGGGATAGAGTTGAGGGGTTTTCTGTAAAATATGCCCTGCGACTTCTTTGGGGCTGTTTTGTTTTTGGCATTTTCCTAGGAGAGTTTTTGGAGCGCGGATCCTTTGCGCGCACGACACTGGATCGTGTTTTGCGTGAGGTGTGTCGCAGGGACAAGGCTTTTTCCGTTATCATCACTGGGTTAATGTATGCCAGTGAAATCGATGCAGGGTGCGTTGGCATTAAAGAGAAATCTAGTACTACTAGTTAACAAAACTCGTTGAGAAAATTATGTGAACTCTTTGACAAAATCTGAATTAACAGTACTAGTTCATTAATTGTTGAATTACCAAGGCGCCATTAAATTTTCTGAATTGGACAGCGAATTCAGGAATTTAATAGTTCCAGATCAAACCCAAACGTTCAGTTGTAACGACAGAATTTGACCTTGCACATGAATTGGCTGGGATCCTGATTCAAAACCTGGCTGATTGATAGCCAAAACTTGAGTGCCAAAATTTAGACAAGCTATTTTAATTCACTAACAGGACTTGCCATTTGGCTTACCAAATCTTTGGTAAAAAATAATGCCCAGCTTTTGGCAATTTTGGCTGTCTTCGCTTCATACAGCAGCAGCTGCGGCTAGCAGTTCTACTAGCTATAAGCCGCAGCCGCAGCCGCGGGGGCGTTTGGCAGGGCTGTGAGGAGCAGATTCTCGACGAGAATCGCTTCTGGTCAGCCGAACACAAAATTTGAACCCAGCTTTTCTATGAATCCAGTGAATCGCCCAAGCCCAAGGCCCAAGCCGGGCCCGTTAGTACGTTGGTGCCTTCTCCGGTAATTAAAAAAAAAACACCGCGGGCGACCAACCCGACGACCACCGGCGGCGACCTCCTCGCGCCGCCTCACCTGCCGGCTGCCGCAGCACGGCCGACAACGGATGCACGCAAGGCATTGCTACCAGCAGAATCCGGAGGAAGACGAGCGGAAAGTAGCGATCCGTGGAGGTCGGAATCTCACGAAAATGGCGACACCCCTTGCCCTACCTAAGTTGCGCTGCCCGACCACCCCCTCACCTCTCAGCCTTATCCGGAAGGGAAACGAGATGAGGTTAACCCTGCCCCGGCGAGGTGACGCCAGGCCGAAGGAGGCCGATCCTGAGTCCTGACACTTCTGGAGCCGCGCCTGCCCTCGCAAGCACGGGCTCTGTGAGCGGCTCGCCCCACCTCTCGCCATGGCCTCCTCGAGCTGCGCCGCCTTACCTCGTCCATCTCCACCTTCTTCCTCGATTTCGGTGGCAGCAAAGCCCACTGGCCGCCGAGGACGGACACTCGGAGAAAGAGGGATGGGGAAGAAGCTGGTTTGGACTTCCTCGGTCGAGAGTAGGTGGGGTTTGGGAGGTGGGAAATGAGCTGTGGGAAAGGGATACAAGGAGAACGTTATACCCAAACCCATGTTTGCATACTGGGAAACGGTTGTGCTGTATGGTCGGGAATGGGAATGGTATACGAGGAGAACGTTATACCCAAACCCATGTTTGCATATAGGGAAACGGTTATGCTGTATGGTCGGGAATGGGGATGGGATACGAGGAGAACGTTATCCTAGTGATTCTATCAGCGAAGGGGATGGGATTAGCTGGGAAATGACGATTTCTTGCTTGCCTGTGTCTCCAATCTCCAAATTGATCTCGTCCTCCACAAATTGCCTCGTGCCTACCGGAGTTGATTTGGGTTATAATTCTTGTTCTCAAATTTATTATCCAAACACGAGAATTGGAATGATGAACCAAATCTATCTCAATCTGTAGCTGCTCTGAAGCTTAAATTCCGTTGGCCTAATCCAAACCGAGCTTTGAATGATCTCGAATTCATATGTCAAGATAAGTGTATTCATGTTAGTAGTGGTTCAACTTGGGGTCTGGCAAAAAAAAAAAGCATAGAGATTAAATAATCAAAGTAAAAGCATGGCCGACATCACATTTTGATTTTGCTCCGTTTCAGTTATGTTCATTTTAAACATATTACCTCCCATAAAAAATAATGGACGCATTTCACTTTTTTCACAAATTATAGGCTTTGTTTGTTGCTGGGTACGTTGCAACCAAGCCGAAAACGTAGCCAATATGTTGCCTCGAGTAAGACATGTGAAAAAAAAGATTTTGGAATTATTTATTAAAAATGAACCGTTCCTAGTTAGTATTTTTTGTGATGTAGATTGGAACAGTAAGAGCATTTCTAAGGGTTATGTATTTTTAGTTTTGTATTTGATGGAGTTTGTAAAATTTCAAATAAAAATGGCAATGATAAAAAGTTGTGATCTCCAACGATTTTACATTTTCACTTGGCATTTGAGGGAATTTTGGGCCCACACTTTTTTCCCCGAAAGATTTTTCTCTTGGCGCGCGATTTTCTTCGTCGCCGTTCGCGCGTCGCGCGTCTTCGTATCGTGGCATTCCTCGCTTAGCCATCGTCACCCCGTCCAGGTCCTCGCGTCGCGTCGTTTGGTCCTCACCCGTCATGAACCTGGCCCCGTCCTGAACCTCGCTCGTCCTGATCCTCGCCTCGTCTTGATCCTCTGCGGCAAAGCTTCGCGGCAAAACTTGGCGGCGCTCGCGCGTGGAGGAATCGCACGGGTGGACGAAACACAGCCCGAGTCGCGCGGGCGTGGGGACGATCACGATTTGCAAAGACTGGGGGGCTTGGCATATATGCAGAGTCTAGACCTCTAAATGCCAAGTTATGCAAATTGCAAAGTCTAAATGCAAAATCATTGGATAGCACATTTTAAGTTTTTTTTGCAAATTAGTAAATGTAAAGTCTAAATGCATAACCCTTGGAGATGCTATAAGCCGAATGGAAGAGTAAAGTGAAAGCATGTAATCTTTATAAATAAACAATGCAGGGACTTTCAGAAGAGCCCCGCTCCCATGATCGAGCGTAGAGATGGAAAACGCTGAGACGAAAACTGCCATTAGCAGTTGAGTATTTCCAACAGTTTGCTCAATAGTTAGCTTAATATAAAAATTTTATCACAATAAAACCATAAAAGCCGCAGTTATGAACTATTCTAATTAATTATAAAAAATCGTAAATCTAAAACTACAACAAAAATTTGTACTAAAGCATACTATGTAATATAATCTATTCATGTGGTTATAATTTGTTATGATTTATTATAATTTTTAAATATTCAACTGAAATAAAAAAAAGACAAAAATGTTTCACTGTAACAAAACCTCTATCCAAAACCACTTGGGAGTTTTTTGGCTGGTTTTGAAAAGTTTAGGAGTGGAATAGGGTGAAGTAGTTCACCCTGCGTAGTTTGGGGAGTTTTAGACTTTTTTCTATGGAGAAAAGCAAACATGACTTATAATTTAGAAACGTTTAAGTATATATTAGTATCTTGTGCATCATATACTTAGCGGTTCTCACACCTGTGTATGGAGGGAGTATGGACTAAACACGAGAAAGACCGGACCCGCTTATGCGCGCGGATGCAGACCACAAACTTGTCTCCGTGAAATCGTGTGCACAGCTAATCCCTCCCAGGACGGAGCTGGAGGAGCCGAGAAGCCAGGAGCAGGAGCTTTGCCAGCACGAGCCAGGAGCAGGAGCAATCGCCAGCTCTGTTCGGCTGTACAAACTGTTCGAAGGGTTGCAGCCGCAGCAGCTGCTCAACTGCGGCCAGCCTAAGCAAACGAGCCATCTTGCAAAAATAGGCAAATAGCACAAACCGGGACACGTAGGAAAGCGATTCGGGGGCGGTCCGTCGTTCCAGTAGCCAGCTGGCACGTGGGAATGAATGCCGGCCTTTGTACATAAAAATCGCTCCTCCAAAGGGCTAAACGCAAAAGCTCCATGCCGCATAAAAAAACCGTTTCGCCCGGGCCATGAGCCCAACCCGTCCTGGCCCAAGAAGCCGGGTTTATCGAGCCGAGTTTCGGCTCCTCCAGCTTCGAGCTCCGTCAGGCAGCTGCTCCTGCTTGCGAAACGAGCTTCGAGATTGCTCCTGCTTTCCACTTGCAGCAGCTACTAGCCTGGCTTTAGCGGCTTTCTGCTGGCTGCTGCAGGCCTGCAGCTGGGACCGTAGCACAGCCTGCCGAACCCTCCGTCTCTAATATCATGGATGTTTACCGTCTAAATATCGTGCTTTACTATGCGACTGCTCGATCATAGCGTAGAAACATGATAGTAGTAATACGTACATGATCTCAAGGGAAAGAAAATCTTGTTCCTGTTCTAATCCTTAAGATCTTAAGTAAATACTCTTTCCGTTCCAAAATATACTAAGCAAATGATTAAGAAAAAAATCATATAAAATTGATTTTCCATTATTTTTTCTTATAATATGTTGGCATTTGCTAGAGAATCAATATCATCTCGGAGCACTTTAATACAAATTTATATCAAAAGCTTGTAACTCGAGTTGGTACTCTGTGAGGCCTCGCCCGGCTAATGGTAATGAAAGGCACATAATTCAATAAAACACATAGAAACTAGGATGATTTCTATGTTTATTAATTAAGGCATAAACAAAGTGAAATGGAATATGGTATTGAAATTAAGAAAAATAGGAAGAAAAATATTTCCTTAGATAAGAAACTATATCTACACGAAAACCAAGTATAAGAAGATGTGATAGTTAAATATAGAAGGAAAAATATATGTGATTGGATAAAAAATATTTTAAAAAGATTATCTACTAAATATTTTAAAAAGATTATCTACTAGGAATGTAGTTTTTAAGTGTAACGTCTATATAACTTGGCAAGTAGGAAAAAAAAACTATCTCATAGTTTTTTAAGTTGGAATTGCCCTTTTAACTTTGGCACACTGGTGCATGCGCATTGATGCGCACACAGAATTGCCCTTTTAACTTTCTTCAGCCTGCATGACCAGCCAGGCTGCCATGTCATCGCCCTGCCACACCACCATGTATGGTGTGACAGTGTTACAGTGCCACGTCATGTTCTGTGGCACGGTCAAAGAGGTTAGTTTTTTTTAAAATAATTATAGTTTTAAAAAAAATATCTAAAATAAAAAATAATGTCTTTTAGGCAATATTCTTATTAAACTATTGCTACTATCCACTCTTTTAGGTAACTTCGAGGAATTGTTGTAATTAAATAAAAGGCCATGAAATAAGGCTAGGACACAAAGTCGTCTTGGACAAAATCCTAATAAATCTCTTAATGCGCCACAACAGCCTAAGTGTGATAAAACCAAAAAAGAGCCACTAGGCCTTATATATCGTGAGAAATTACCAGGCGCATTTCGCCGGAAACGACATAAAGAAAGGTGCATCTCAGTGGGGAATCAGGTACCCGGAAAAGGTAGGTGGTAGAGGAAGTTTCTCGCAATGGCGACGAAAAAATAAACAGTGGCTTCAAAGTGGAGGGCGAAAAAAGGGTGAAACCATTTCCACCTCCACTCCCATTGATTTTCTGTGCAGTGCCAACTGGAGACGGTGGCATGTTTGCTTCGACTTGGGAATTGCAGTGCAGGGCTTTGCCAGGTTTGCCTGATCATGATGACAGCACAGCGGATGCAAATTTGTCGCTGGGAGAACCGGACGACCCATGAATCGTTTTCCACGTAGCACTTACTATTTTGATAGGACGCCGATTCTTCTTGGCCCTTGGGAATTCCGAATTCTCGACGATTCTGCGCAGATTTTCCTCACGGCGACAGTACGAAATGCGTACGCTACACTCACGTCGTGCAGACGCGGCAAAGGTAGAGCTTTCGCTGTTTCCGTTTAGCTTTCCGTTTGCTCGTACTTCCGCTGTTGTTTATTGACGAAATCGTGCAGTGGGCGGTGCCCATCTCTCTGCCCGTCCCATCATCTCCTGCTCCACGATTAATCAATCATTCATTTCGAACAAATTAGTCCTCTGATCGGTACGCTTCCCTTGATCGTATTGACCACCAACTGCGCAGCGTTCAAATCCCCCTTTGTATATATATAAATATATAAAAGCAGCAGCAGCAGAGCAACGCCAATGCCAGCCGTGTTGCGGTGTTGCCCTTGCCCATCGCAGCCAGCGACGATCCAACAGCGCACGCGCTGCAGAAGCCCTCGCGTCGCGTCCACGGAGATCCCGACCGACGGGTGGAGGCCGCCGCTGCTGAGCAAGCGAAGCGGAGGAAATGGTGTGGCCGGCCGTCGCCGTCGTCGTCGTCGTCGCCTCGTCGGGACAGGCAGACAGGGGAGGAGTTGCAGCTCTGCCCGTGCAATTCGGGAAACGCCGCACGCCATTTGAGGAAACGAGGAGTCGCTGGCGGTCTTGGCCCGTTCGATCGGCACGAGGGCAGCGTCGCCATCCGTTCGATCACCGGCCTTGCATGGACCCGCCTGTTCAATTCGGATCAAAGCGTGAGTGTGAACTCCGACAGCAGTTTGATGGGTGGGTGGCTGCGAGCTTTGATGGACGCATCGGTCGTTCCATCCACTCGAGGCAACGGCATGGCATGGATGGCGAAATGGCTGGCAACCTCGCTCGCGTAGGGCGGCAGGGCAGGGCAGGGCAGGGCATCCTTCGACCACCAGCCACGGCCTCGGGGTGAGTCGAGTCGGGGTCGCTCTCCCGCGGGCGGCCTGCAAAGTGGAAGGCATGCACGCTCCGTTCTGTTGGTGCCGTGCCGGGCCATGCGAGCAGGTCAGCAGGGCTCCCGTTGGCGGTGGCTATATAGGCTGTAGCACGATGGCATCAGCCATGGCCGCGCGGACCACCAGAGTAGTAGCTAGTAGCCATCAATGAACGCGATCGAAGCTGGCCCTGCTGCCCCTGCTGGGCGTTCCGTCACTTGTCATGCGTCTTGGTTTGGTGGACGTCTCTCTCAGGTCTCTGCCCCGCTGTTGTCTCGATCGACTAATTGGCTGTAACATCTATCAGTCTTGCAAAACTCCATCTGCAAAGGAACAAAATCCAGGGCAACTAAGCACGGCTCCACTCTGAAAGATATTCTCCGTGGCCTGTTCATTTATTTTAGTTTGATTAATAACACACACCTTTCGTGGACTATATCTAGAACGACCACCACCGAATAAGATTGTCTCATGTGAGAGTGATAAGCACCAAGAGAAGTAATAATTAAAGCGGCCGGTACATTTTCCTTGGCGCGAAACCGTCGTATGAAGATCTTTACAGAACCAGTAAACGAGGGAAACCAAAATATTCACATGAGAGGCAAGGTGATGTCATATTTCAGGGGCATTTGTTCAATATAGTAGCCGATAAGAGCAATCCCCATTTCTTTTCATGATTTCCAACACTTCTCTCGACATGATGCAGTTTTTTCCGACAAAATATTCTTAGAAACGATTCACGTGAGAAGTAGGGCAGCACGCAATTCATTTTCCAAATACTGATGCATTTGATTATTTATAGCTAGCTAGCCGATAGAGCAATCCGCCTTTTTTCTTAACGTGTCTTTGTCCGCCACGATAATTTCCAGATCCTCGTTGTCATTGTGATCGAACGTGTAAGGATTCCACAACGGTTTCCGCCACCGGACGACTTATATATACAGAGAAAAATTCCATGTGTGTATTCGTAGCCGCCCTCGGATTCCCCCGCTCCTGGACATGTCATGTTGCTCTCGAATTCGTGCGATCGTGCCCATTTTCCGCGGATTTAATAGGGGTAGTACGCGATCGCGCACTACTCCACGAGACGGAGGATGTTGTTTCCATTCGGTTGACTAGCGCCTAGCTGCCAGCACTGCTGGTGTGGTGTCCCCATGTTGGAGTGTAAATTGTCCCTGTCCGCCCGCCCGGCGATCTTTCAATCGATCGATCGATCGATCGAGTCATCCAGCCGAGTTATAACATCTTTATCATATCCAATAATTCCCATGCCCCGATCTGGTCTGGTCTCGGTGGCGTTGGCGAGGATAGCATGCACCGGATCGAGGGACACCTAGCATGAGCGGAGTTGGTGCCCGAAACAAAAGTAATCACCCATCGCTTTTGCACTGTTTGGTCCGGAAGCATCTGATGCCCCCAGCCATGCTGGCCACGTATGCACGTACGCCTCCACGTCGATCGCCGGCCCCGGCGTGTTTTGGGAGCACATATATTATGTGAGTAGATAGGGTAGAACCCATCATCCGGCCAGCCCGGCCGTTCGATCGGCTCCGATCCATCGGTCGGTCGCCATATATCCCGGGGGCGGCTCCGATCGGATCGGCGGGCGATGGATGTGGGGTGGGTGTCATCGCACCGCAGACATCGCTCTCCATCGACCACCTGCTTCCGTACGATCATGGAGCCGGCCACGTAAAAAGGCATTTTCACCCTTGCTGCAGCTCCGATCCTGATCCTACTAGCTGTCTGTCAGCTTCACTCACACTCCCTGGAGTAGAATCAAAGCAAGGCTTACGGACGGCCGGCCACACTGGAGCCGCTCAAAGGCTAGTAGCGTGCGTGGAAGATGGTCCTGATCATTTCATCACTCCCCTCCCCTCCCGGTCCTCCTTTTCTTTTTCAGTCAGGAAAACATAATAAAGATCGCCGATCGATCGCTGCGAGGGACGACGGCTATCATTTCTTCACATTGCTCTTGTTCCTTCGGTAGATCTACATCCAAACGTACTACTACTGCTCACCTGCGTGCACGCACGAGCACGACGCGGCAGATCGATCGATCGGCTCAACGGCCGGGCCGTGTCATCAGTGATCGATCCGCACATCGATGGACGATCCATCCATCCATCCATCTCGATCGATCGATCTAATAAAGACGACGCGCGTGGGTCGCGTTACGTTTATCAGAAGCTTTGGAACGTCTCGCTGGCTAGCTGTTCCCCAGTAAGGAGTACGTGGCGCGGATCGCTAGACGCAACGGGTTACAGTCCAATCCGCAGATCTAAAGCGGCAGGTCCCAGGAGCCTTAGAACATGCCCGCGGGTACGTAAGCGCTGCCGTGATCGATCTGCCTGTTCTGCTCTGCCCTGCTCGGCGCCTCGGCCTCTAGCTCTATCCCCTCCACTCCACTCCACGCCGCGAGCGCACAACACATGCGGTGCTTTTGTTTTTGTATCGCCAGCATCCGAGAGGCAAATGGCAGTGGGTGGATGCTTCGAATCTGATCCCCCCATCATCCCCGGCCTCGAACGTGCCATGCACAGCGTGGCAGCTGCGATGGCGCATGTATGCACAGGTTTATTACTTACTCCTATAGGCTAAGTAAGAACCGACATCGCGTCGACGGAAAAAATAATCCTGCCCGGCCTTGTTAAAAGGGGCTGAATGAAATCCAAAGCACGCAGCGGCTGATGCTGATGGCCTCCAAAAGAGGCTCTCGAGTAAACTAAGGCCAGGGCCATCGAGGACAGCGGCACAGGGGCGGCAACATGCCAACATGCGCGGTGTCCCCGGCCCCCCCAGATTTGCAGTCAGATCTCCACCAACTAGCTCGCTCCCCCCCCGCGATCGATCGACCACACCACATCAGACGCATGATGAGGGTGCCGTCGCCCGTCTCGGTGGTGGTGGTGGTGGTGGTGGTATTAGTATATAAAGAAGCGTATCGCACCGACGAATGGTGGCGAGCAGGAGTGGCCACGCAGAAAATTGGCCGCCGGGCCGGTGCGCGGTGCGACTCGCTCGGTTCCTCTTGGATTCTTGGTGCGCGCGTTGTCGTTCGTGCCCCGCAGCCCCCGGCCAAAGCAAAAGACGCAAAGGGATCGGGAGGTGTCCCAAGTCAGATTCTAACGTCTCTGCCCCGCACCCGCACCCGCACCCGCACGGTTGGAGACGAGCGAGGACCACAACACCACCACACGGCTCGGGCCGGTTCGCGGCTCGACGTACCCTTGCCGTCCGTGCGTCCTTGGCGGTGGGCGGTGCGCGGTGGCGGGCGTCGCCACCGTACGTACGTGTGCAAGCTAGCTGGTCCGATCCGTCGTCGCTAAGCCCGACGACGACGTGAATACATTAGCTTATCCTAGCTCCCAAGTCCCATGCATCGTTAAGGGAGGTAACGATATCTTTTCGCGTGCAGCTGAACTAATAACTAGGGTAAAGTAGGATAGATTATGACCGCGCAACGTAACTTTTAATTTGACCGGCCGGTAGAGACCGAGCAAACCCCGCGACAGCAGAGCTCCAATTGCCGTGCGTGTTTACGTGCGAAGCCCGGTGAGCGCGGCCGCGATCCGCGAACCGTTGTGCTGGTGGTGCATGCGCCGGCGATCAGGAAGCCGGATTTGAATGCATGCGCCGACCGCCGCTGGACGTCCGTCTTGATTGCCCACCGCCGAGCCGCCCCCGATGGGCCAGCACGTACGCCCACCTCCGATCCGGCCATGCTGCGCGCAGTGGCGCCGGCACACGCTGCCACGCTCGGCTCCGGATCTATGTCCGGACCGGACTATCCTAGCGTATCTTCTCATTCACTCCTCGCGACACCATCTCCTACTAGGCCCTCCCCAGCTAGCTGCTCGGCGCCACACAGGCCACTGCGGCGACGCGTATACACGCACGTACGCCGGTACGCGCATTGATCGGACAGGGGCATACGTATGTACTTGCCGTTGCCTGGTCTCTCTGTACGAGTGGCAGAGCGCGGACCAAAAGGGTCTCTCTCTGTGTGTGGCACGCGGATGTCACGTGAGGGAACTAGCGATTCACAAGACGGGGAGGGCCGTCTCCCTATCGAGATCGGAGGCCTTTTGTGCCCGTCGTTACCGCGATTCTATACTAGTTGCTCGCGCATTACGGATTTGCGGTTGCGGGGGTATGCCGAGTGCGTGCGCCGCCACGGATCATGAGGCGCGCGTCGGCGTCGTGCGTGTCGGATGGATCGGTCAAGCACCAGGCTACCACCATCGGGGCGCGAGTAAACAAACGCTCTAGCCGCCCACGCGGACACGGCGTGGCAGGCCGATCGCTGCAGCCATGTGCTAGATAACAGCCACTACCCCAGTAGCATCACGGGCGGCCGGGCGTGCCTGCCGTCGAGAAAAAGAAAACCTAATATTCGGTAGCGGGATAACCATTTGGGGAAAAAAAAGAACTGTATAAAAAGTTTATATTATAAAACTTGCCAGAGTAGAGAGTTCGTGTCTGCTTATAATAGAAAAAACTTTGATGAGAAACAGGAGTAACTGAGTGAGTGATGTCATACATACATCATTAAATACTGGGCCGATTTAGCAGAAGGGCACCATCCAGCCGCGCGTGGAAGCCCAGTGCCCCCGGAAAATTCACCGGACAGGGTCTCAATACATGGGCCTAATTTGTGCCACATTATCATTGGGCCAATGAACAAAAAAAATGTCAGGAAAACAAATATCTAATTTTACCTCCTGATCGCCATAGTCAGATTTTTATCGTCAAGTTTCAAAACCAAACATCTTATCTTATAAACTCTCAAAATCATTCAATGCCCTATTTTGAATTTTTACTTTTTTGTTAAAGATCTAGTAAATACTTGATAAGCCTATTAATCCACATAAAATGTCTTCTAAAATTGTAGAGAAAACTCAGTAGAGATATTTTTGGGATACGACGAATCCAAATAAAGTATTTACATGTTGTGAATATATCTTTAGAAACTTTCAAATATTATATTTGGAAATAGGAAAATGGAAAATAAATCATGAAAAATCTAAAAATTTCCAAAACATTTCTAATTGATGTCTAGAGTGTTTGAAAACTTTCCACAAAAAGACATAAGACACAGTTGGAACAAGTTCATAGCACGAATGCATTCAATATTAATGTATGTTGCATTCATGCTGGTTGCATCTTATATTTTTGCAACACAAAGTTTTAAAGACACTTTTACACATTGACTAGAATGCTTTGAAAATTTTCTAGATTTTTTGGGGATATTTTTATTATTTCCTTATAATTAAATACTTTGTTTTCAAGATTTTAGATATATTTTCACGAGCTCTAAATGTTCTACTTGGATTCTTCATATGTCAATCTATCTCTATGACTTTTGTCAACTTTTTTAGAATGTTAGAGATATTTTATGTTGTTTAAACATCTTGTCAAGTATTTACCTTTTTCTTAACTATAAAAAAAACAAAACCGTCTTTGAAACCACTTTAACCAGTACATGGAGGTAACTTGAGTGATTTTAGGAGTTTAGAGGTAAGATGTCCATTTTAGGGTCTGTTTGGAACGGAGGAATAAAAAATGTAGGAATAGGAGAAAATACAGGATTAGGAAAGGAATGTGGTGGTAAAACAGAGGAATTGAAAAACACAGGAATTTTACAGTAATGAGTGTTTGGAATGCAGGAATAAGGTAGCATAAGAATATCATTTTATTTGGACTAATGATGTGCCTGTCTTGCTAAACTTGGTAGCTTGAGATTAGCTTTGGTAGGTCATTAACTCAACAATGGAGGTCTCAAGCGTAGATCGTAGATCAAAGTTCTGGAGTTGGTGCATGGCAAGAACACAAGTGACGTGAATAGATAAAAAATGTTTCCTCGGCTCTTGTGTCCTGTTCCTTTTGTCACTGATGCATGGCAATAGTGTTCGAGCTTAGATAGATGCGTATCATTGTCGCAGGAAAATTTCCAATGGCCTAGACTGGGGGCCTGTTTGGAACGTAGGAATAAAAAATACAGGAATAGAAGAAAATATAGGAATAGAAAAGGAATGAGATGAGAAAACAGAGGAATGAAGAAATACAGAAATTTTATAGAAATGTGTGTTTGGAATGCAGGAAGAGAAGAGTGTAGGAAATTGAAGGGAAGCACTAATATCACATGTTTTAGAATAAATAAAATTACTATATCTCTTAGCTGAGGGTAGACGAATAATAAATAATAATGTAAATCACCCTCAAAAAATAAAAAATAATGTAATACTTAATGAATGATTAATTTTCAACATGTTTATGATTTTTTGAAATTTATTTACACATGAATGTTCTGCAAAAGTTTATATGACTATTGGTGCTCACTTTCCATGTCATGTATTTGTGTATTTATAGCACTTCGATGAAGTAGAATCACTGCACATAAACATTGTTTATTCCCAGGAGTGAGTTCGTAAGCGACACAGCCACACAGAAAAGATTTCCCTCAGCTCAGAGCTCATTTTCTATTTCCTCCAAAAGTACAGGTTTGTTTACCTTTCCTCAGGAATGAATAGAGCTAAATCCTTTGTTCCAAACGGTGGTACAGTGAAAAATACTATAGGAATCAGGTTCCTCCATTTTTCCTACGTTATTCCCATGATCCAAACACACCCTGGATGTTTTGATTCCTTCAAAATGCATGGGTGAAGGAAACTTTCCATAGGAAAGGATATACTCAATCCTGTGTTCCAAACGCATGAACAGTGCATAAAATAGAGGAATCTTGATTCCTGTACTTTTCCTTTACAAATCCTACAATCCAAACAGGCCTTAAAGTTTAATGTATCTGTATCCTCCACTCTCGTATCTGTATTTCACTGTGCCGATGTATGTTTTCCTTACCTATTAATACAGATATGAGTTATAAAAAAACGATCAGACTACCCAATAGTTTAAAGAGGGGAAATGTATAGTGGTGCACGATCTTTTATGGCCGAAAACGCTAGAATACGAGTAAAGGAAAGCAAATTCATGGCGTCCAATGAACACACGGCCAAAGATTTCATTCTATCGTATTATCTTTTTCTATCTATATATGGAATTATGGATGCCACATTGAACAAGCACCGACGAAAGATAAGAATAAAGAAGCGGTGATTCGTTCCTCTTTCCCTCTTTCCCTTTGGAGGAAACCACAAAAATGCAAAACCACAACCGGACATGCCGGGCCCCGGAACAGGAGAGAAGCGAAAGCGAAAGCACCACCTGTCGTCCAACCACCCAAAAGCATGCGAAGAAGAATCGGCTCGGCCCCAGAAAGCACAGGCCCAAGCGGCCGGGAGCCGTCGGATGTCACGCAAACTGCCGAGCGGTCGTCGGTCGAGCAGGACACAGGACTGCAGGAGAGTTGGTGCCTTGGTGGTGCACACGTCATGCAGTACAGCGCCAGGGCCAGGGAGCCACCAGCCCAGCATCACTCTGGCCTCATCCTCCATTCCTCCTCGCGGCTCACAGAAACCTCAAAACCCAACCAGGCCGGCGTCCACAGAAAGAGGAGAGCAGAGAGAGTGGGAGATCATGGAGCTCTGCGTCTCTACCACCACCGCCTCCGTCCGCGCCACCACCGCCGCGCCCATATCCTTCGCCCCGCCCCGCCGTGGCGGCGCGTCTGCTTCCACCGCCCTTCCGGTCCACCACCGCCGCATCCCAACTCGAGGTACGCCCTGGCCCCATCCCTCTCGCTCTGTATCCGACACGCTGTCTTTTGTCTTGCTTGCTCTGATGTGTTTCGCTTCAGGCTGGCGTTGCGCCGCCAGTGCGGCCGTGCCTGACCCGGTGCCCTCCGAAGAGCCCGCCTCCGCCTCCTACACCGTCGTCGTCACGGACAAGCCCGACACTCCTGCCGACGACAAGGTCGAGGAAGTTAGCGCCGCGCCTAGTGGCTCCGCGGAGGCGCCTGTAGCAGAGCTGGTGTCGTCGGAGGCGTCCCCGTCCCCGGATGGCGGCGGTCTGGATGAGATACTAAGCAAGGTATCGCCGTGCTGCTGACACGTTACCTGCTTTGGCGCTTTGCTGTTCATGGTCCCAGGCTCCCAGCAAAGCTTTGTTTGCCTTTCGATTCCGCTGCGTGCCACCTTTGAATGCTACAGTGATTAACTCTTAGTCTTATGTGGAATTAAACCAAACTGAAATGTTTTTTAATCTTATTAGATGAGTCCTGCAGAAAGACAATGGGCTCAATTTGACAATGTAACTACAGCTGAGCAAAATAGCAACTGTTGTCCTTGGTTCCTTGCTGTAATAATAGTAGAGTGCATTAACCTTTCCAGACTTTGCTGTAAGGCAGTCTATACAAAATAAAGAGAATCACCTAGGAAAATATAACATCCGCAAATGCTCTTTTGATTGCGCCAATTAGTCACATTATTGTCTTTTTTAGGGAGAATCACATTATTGCCTACTTCGTGATCATGGTCGTAATGGGGAATTTTGAGGCCTGGTGCGGAACAAAAGATTAGGCCCCATTACAAGTTGAGGAAAAATAGATATTATTTAGCATTATGTCTTGCCAAAAAACAAATATTTGAACTTTTGCAATATTGACTAGCATGATACGTTAGTTTTTACTTAAACTGTGCTATCCTTCTGCAATGACATGAGAGTTAATTTCTCAGGGGGGGGGTGGGGGGGGAATCTCTCAAATGCTGCGGCAATTGTTGACTGAAAGATTAAAGTGAGAGTGAGAGATATGCCTTCTTGCGACTCTATGGTAGGTATTAATTGGAGGTAGGGATAATGCATAAGCCATAGGAGTTGATTGGCCGTGGGATGAAAAAAGACTTTTTTTTATTGCTAATTTATTTGCTATCCATCTAATTTGTTGATTAGTACTAATACAAAGTATAGTAGTTAAATTAAAACAAATAGGAGCCCAAGGATTTTGGAGGCCCTGAGTAAATGCACATGCTCGCCGTACAGGCCTGTTCGTGATGTATATATAGTACATCTAACTATAATTTATTGTTTTGGGAACTGCTCCAACACTCCTCTTTCTACAAATTGCACGGATCCTAAAGCAGCACATTTAACTAGTTAATTTTTTTCTTAATTATTAACTTTCTCTTGCATCCCGCATGGGCCTATCCCATCGATACCCAGCCCAGACCCAAAGACATATCGCTCGCTTTGTTTTGTTTTCTCGTTCATGGAGACAGATGCAGATAACGGCGTCATCGTGGCTCAAACCAAGAAGTTTTGTTGTGCGCTTGCGGTTGCGCCGTCGATGGGAGGCCAAAAAACCAGCGGTGCTCGTTTGTCCGCCCCTGGCTTCTGGCACATGGTGGAGCAAGATCCGAACAAAGGGGATCAATGGAGCTTGGACTGAATTTGGCTCGAACGACACCATTCATCCCCTGCGCATGTAGTGAGGACATCCTTGGAGAGGACCTTCGCTGGCTGTGAGGAAACAATCGAGAAACCGTGACGGAACAAAACGGACTGAGAGATGAGAGGTGAGTTTGGGCTGGACATGGGCTGGGCTCCAACGGACTAGTCCCATGCATGACCCAAGTGGAAAACAATTAGGAAAATATATAATTAGTTAGATGAGTTGCTTTAAGATTTGTGTAATTTTGAAAAGTGGAGTACCGGAGCAATTCCCTATTGTTTTATATCACAATCTTACCTGTAGAGCTTGTGAATCAATAAGCTGAGTGATTAAGCTCTAGCTTAACCCTTAACATTTGCAGAACTCTAGAACTCCAAAGGCACAACTTGTTATGAAATTACGAATATCTTAGGTTTGTTGCTCCAGATTATGCCAGACTTATCATGCTATAGCATATTTTATTTTGGTAATGCATTGATTATTTTTAAAATAGAAAAGATACTACATCTATTGTCTTAAGGTCATGATTTTATAGCAGCTTTCATATGCGAAGATAATTTATTTTCCAGATACAAACTTTGTCTTGGATGATTTATTCGTTGTCATGTTGTTGCTTACTTATATACCGCGCCTATATTTTCCAGTTGAACATTGAAGTGACTCCGACTTTAATCCTCACTGGATCTGCTGCCTTTGTTGCTTTATGGATCCTATCTTCTGTTGTTGCTGCAATTGATTCAGTCCCCCTGGTACAGAAGCTATAGTATGCCTTCATGAAATCTGCACTTAGTTTTAGTACCAAATGTTCACTAACCTGCTTGGCTGACTCGTAACAGCTCCCAAAATTGCTGGAATTAGTAGGAACTGGTTACTCAATTTGGTTCATCGCACGATATCTCCTTTTCAAGGTACATCTTTTTTTGATGGAACTTTTCAAGGTACATCTGAATCCTCAAATCTGAATCACCCTATAAAACTGCCCCGATTGTACATGTTTATTTTGTGTTCTCGGTGACCTGAAGATCGGTTTCCTTTTTCAAATTTTCTATATATGCAGGAAAGCAGAGATGACCTGTTTGCAAAGTTCGAAGATCTCATACAGAGGATTGTTTGATCTGTCGTCGATCTTTTGCCACGTGTTTAGGCTTTACAGCCAGCTTATTATTAGGTTTTCTCCCTTTATATTTTCAAATATTACTGAAGGGGTAAAGAAGGTCGTGTAAATTTTCTCCTCATGGGGTCTGTTATCAGACTTCTCAAGTTTGGCTAGTGTGCTTCTTCAGGTCACTATGGATGTTTTTTTACTCAATCCTATGTGTATACTGTCAAGTAAAGCTTTAAAAAAAGATGAATACGATCAGTATGTTCTCACTCCTATGGAAGTTTTGAAGTTCTATTTGCTACTGTCGAGCCTTCTGTGAGACTGACGGAACTGCAGCTCAACTTAGCTGACTTTCAACGATGCTATTCCTTTCATTTTTGAAATCCTCTTTTATAATGTAGCACACACATCCCTAAAAAAGAGAACATTTGTACATTTTGTCATGTACAGAGTGCAGTATGAAGTATACCCTTTGAATTATACCAGGAAACGTTTAATATGTTAATGAGGTTGTAGATAAATAGTTTCCGGGGAAGGAACATGATACCACTCTGTATTCCATAGACATTCAAATTCACTTAACGTCAACATAAAGCGCCAAGACAGAAACAGACGCTTACATGGCATAGGTTAGGAAAAGTACGTTACATACAAGGAGCAGCCGGAACATATCTGCTTCTTTCATTCAACAACAGCTGATCGACAAATAAAAATCAACTCTGTTGTAGGATGAACTCAAGTTGTCAAATCTTTGGCTTTCAAACGTGGCACTGCTGCACTATATCATTGCCAAATCTTTGGCTTTCAAACGTGGCACTGCTGCACTATATCATTTTCAGATCAATGCTATTTTACAATTAGATTCTCCAAGACTGCAGATGGGTGCAAACTGTGGACCCCTGAGCATGTTCACCATACTGAGTACCTTATGCCAAGACCATTGCAGGTAAGTATTAGCCCCTTGTGCCGGTTCAGGTAGTCCTGAAATTGTTGGAGAAAAAAAAAGGTGTGAGAACCATTATACGACAAGATAACAACAGAAAAGAATAGTTGCTCAATGCTTACCACTACATTCTGATCTTGAACATATAGAATGCCTTTCTTGTCATACTCTTGCCTTTTTGCAGGATTACTCAGAACTGTTAAAGAAATGCTGGGGCTTCAGAAACAATAGCACAAGATCAAGATGTATCGTAATAGACCATGATATGTCTTCCCTTCTAGAATGGAAGTAATGTGCTCAACTGCTCAAGTGCGATGAGCAACTATTAACTATGGATGCGTTTACACCTCATATCTTCCTACAAATCTAATGCACGGTTTCACAGCCTTCTAATAAACTATCCAAGATAATTGCAAGAAGCAAGCAACGAATATTTCCTCCAAAATGAGCACGGAAGCGTTGTCAAGCTAGTGAGCTAGGAGTCAAGGACAGTACACTGTTGTTTTTAACTGGCGGAAGCTGTTGCAAACAATAAATATAATAGGAATCTTTTGTTTAGATTTATGGTAGCCATTGTGTCCTGTCTCTTGTACAAGGGTATATCCTTAGTCCTGGAGCAGTTCAGCAGCAGCATCTACAACAGAGACTTTGCTTGCTTCATAGCCAAAGAAGCACTGACTAGCATTTATGGTTATATTACGATCTGATTTGGTACCTCTCAACTATCTTAAGACTTTCCGATGTTGTGCCATCACTAAAGAACAAGAATCAGAGCATCTATGCCAAAGTCTGAGTGGTGATACCTAAATTGGCTGCTCCTCCTTAACAATTCTCAAGGCTTTATTGAGTCTTAGGAAATATTGCTAGCCTCGCGGGGCTGTGGTAACAACTCCTCTAAAACTCCTAAAAGTACCATAAAACTGAGAATAGTTTAGCATAATCTGTGACAGTGATGGCTGAGGAACCACGGCCATGTATCTCACAGTTATGTGTGGGCACATTAGCGTACACTAACGTCCAGTCTGGTACGGCACTTTGTTACTTCTTAACTCTATAAAATTATACATGAAAACACAAAGGTGAAAAGGTGCTGCTTGAATGCAATACATGAATAGGACTGCAATTTTTTCTCCTGCTTCCTGGCCAACTAATCAAGCTCACCTTGGTATGCCTCGTTAATTTCCTGAAATTTGGAGGTTGAACTTTCTTCGCCCTGCTTCTTATCAGGGTGCCATTTCTACAACAAAAGAAAACAAATAAAAGGATCAATAGTTGTTATAACTGAACTCTATAGGAAGGCAAAGCAATACAAAAGATTTCCATCAGCATAATATAGTATCCTCAATGAAGTGGACCGTGAAGGTTGCATAGCAACACTGAATTACAAAATTAAAGAGTAGTATAGTCATTTTGTTGGCATAGAGATTCTGGATCAGACACTAACCAGTGCAAGGCGGATATAGCTGGACCTGATCGTCTCCTCTGACGCATTGTAGTCTACTTCCAGTATCTTGTAGTAATCCTGCGCACACACAATTGCGCAATTAGCATAAAACACGGTACATAGAACATGGTACCTAACAACCCTAGGCGCGAGGAAATGGAGCTCGATTCTCCATGACATGGTCGCTAAATTCCAGGAGGCCTGGGTGGCACCATGGCAGAATCAGGGGGGACACTGGGTCGGGGTCGGGTCCCCGTGGCGCTCGCGGCTCACCTTGGGCTTGGAAAGGAGGGAGATGAAGTCGAAGTCGACGGGGGTCTCCTCCCGCGGCGCTTCCCCACCGCCGCCTTCCCACTCCCACCACATCCCTCGCCGTAGGGACTGGGTACTCGCTCCGCCACCGCGGGATTGCTCTTCCTTCCGACGCACCGATTCTTTTCTCGGGGGTCCGTTCGGTTCCTTCCCGGAGATGTCAGTGGCGCTGGCGGTGACGCCGTGGCTCGGTGGATTCTGTGGGCTGGACGAGAGAAGTTTCTAGATTTTTTTCCCCTCAACTCTTCGTTTCAGGGACTGGAGCAAAACTTGACACGACCGACGCGGCCTCCTGGCCAGAGACTTCTCTAAGGCCGAGCCCAGCAACAACCAACAATTCCTAGGCCTGGCCTGAATGGGCCGGGCCGAGCCTTCTGTATTTGAAGCCAGGAACTACTTTTCTTAGGCCGAGCCCAGAAACAACTCCTTGGGCTGGCCTGTCTGGGCCTTTTGTATTTGAAGAGTTTTGGGCTTGGTAGGCTGACATAGTACCTCTGAGAACCGGACCATTAGCCAAACCGTCTCGTTACAGCTTCACAAGTAAGCAGAACTTGCTTGGCTAATTTCTTCAATCGCAGTGGAGTCGACAGGGAAAAAAAACATGCATGAACGTGGCTTGTTCGGCATGATAAGTCTACTGCAGTGTGTCAAAACTGGATCGCGCTCGACCCCAGTTTGAAACTTCGAATTAAAGTTGTGTTAGCGCTACGCTCGCCTCGCACCACCATCGTGCACTCAAGTAAAATATTACGTACTAGGACTAGTATAGTACTATAATAACACGGCAAAAAGGGCTCCAAACTAGAAATCAGTTCCTGAACGCCAGCTTTCCCTCGCATGTAAAGTAGCCACGCCCACCCGGGATGATAAGTAATCGCTGCCTGCATTCGGAATTTCGGATCAAAGGCCGCGTCCACGGAAACCTGCCGTGTAATCTGGACGCCAGCTCTGCTTTGCACCCCCCCACTTGCTACTAAACAACAACAGTGCAGGGACGACCCCGGTTCCGTCAGAGGCATCGACAAAGGACCTGTTTAGATTGCAAAAAATTTGGCACAAAGAGCAAATTTTTTGGCCTGCCAACTAAACAGGGGCTAAAAATTTTGTGGCAAAAAAATTTGGCCTACAGGGCCTGCAACTGTGCACTAACATCCATGCCAGCCCACCAATCGCAACCGTATCCGAATCCTACCCTCAACCCCCCCACCCCGCAAACTCTCAGGTTATCTTCACCCTCATCCAACCCCCCGCTTCCCGCAAACCCTAGCGCGCAGCCGCAGCAGCCCTTCTCCCCCCCGCCGCCGCAGCACCGCATCCATCCCCCCCCACGCCGCCGCAAACCATAGCTCATTCCTCCCCCGCCGCCGCAAACCGTATCCCTTCCCCCTCCCCTCCCGCCGCCGCAGCACCGCAGCCCTCCTTCCCCTCCCCGGCCGCCGCAAACCCTAGCCGTTCCTCCTCCGCCGCCGCCGCAAACCCTAAACTGTATCCCTTCTCATGGACGGCGCGCACGGTGATTGTTTCAGCGGCGGCCACTTCTCCGACGAGGCGGTATTCGGAGTCCAGGAGCCTGCCAGCAACGATGCCACCGTCGAGGCGCCCCGTCCGAGCTTCAACGGCGCCGGCAGCAGCAGCGGCATCAACCCAAGGCTGGAGTCGCTGGACATCAACTACGAGTCAGATTTGACTCAGATCGGTCTAGGTCAGGCCGTTCCCCCCCCCCCCGTTCTGCTTCACGTTCACTGAGTTTCAATCCGCCGCGCCGCGTTGAGGACTCCCCCACAGACGGGGTTTTCCTTCAACCCCCATCGTCCTCCCGGATGCATTGGATGCCTGGAGGATCTGGGGGGGCCATATCCTCTCCGGGATGGTATGGGTACTCCGGCGTCCCCTTCGGCCAGGACGGATCTGGTGGCCGCGGATCCGGCGCTCCCTTCATCCCGAGCGGATCTGGTGGCCGCGGATCCACAGGCGGAGGTGCGAACGCTCGCAAGGCCCGTCCCCGCGCTGCAAGGGCCGGCCGTGAAGACAACCCGGACCAGCAGCAGTTCTTCCCCGGCATGGACGGCTTTCGCTACCCGGTGAGTTTACTTACAATGACATTTAGTTTACACACTAGAGTAATTAGTTAGAACTTCTCTGGTATTTAAGTACTTATCTGGTAATTAGTTTACGCACTAGATTGATTACTTTAGGAGTTCTCTGGTATTTAGTTTTAGTTGTTCTCTGGTATTTAAGTAGTTCTCTGGTATTTAGTTGTTTAAGTAGTTTTAGTAGTTTTCTGTATTTAGTTTTCGTTGTTCTCTGGTATTTATAGTAATATAGTTGTTATCTGGTATTTAAGTAGTTCTCTGGTATTTAGTTGTTTAAGTAGTTTTAGTAGTTTTCTGTATTTAGTTTTCGTTGTTCTCTAGTATTTGTAGTAATATAGTTGTTATCTGGTATTTAAGTAGTTCCCTGGTCTAGGTACTAAAACACAAGGGTAGCTGGGATCCAAAGAGACTGCGTGTCTTCATTGACATTTACCACTCCCAAATTAAAAATGGCAACTACAACAACGGCGTCATGAGCAGCGCTGGCTGGAAGGACATCAAGCACAAGTACTTCTTGGCTACTGGTTTAGTGCATGAGAGGGAACAGTTCAACAGTAAAGTGCAAGAACTCAAGGCCGAGTGGAGGTTATGCAATTCGTTGCGCAAGTCTTCTGGCCTGGGAGGTAGTGGCTACAATGTTTATGCTGATGATGACTGGTGGGAGAAAGAGAGCAAGGTACCAGCAAATAGTTTAAGGTTTTCAATACAAGCCTACTCATACAGTCTTACAATAGTTCAATTCTTATTATAGGGCAAGAAGGCTTTGCTGAAAATAAGGGATGGAGGCATGCCTGACTACCTCGGGCAGCTTGATGGCATGTTTGCTGGATGTACAGTTGATGGGTCTACTGCATACAGGCCTGGAACTGGTGCGGCAACCAGTGTCATTGGAGTCGAGGACTCCGATGACGAGGATGCTCAGCATGAGGTACAGGCAGATGGTGCAACCCCTGCAATTCAGGGATTTGCAACCCCTGGTAGTCAGGGATTTGCAACCCCTGCAAGCCAGGGATTTCCAACCCCTAGTAGCCAAGTACACAAAAGGCCTTCTAGCACTAATTCCACAGCCTCCAGCCCTAGCAAGAAAACTAGGAGCTCTAATGCTAGGTCTTGGGATAGCAACCAACGTGAGGCCAATGACATTGAAAGGCAAAAGGTAAACTTGTTTGGTACCATATTGGAGTTGCAGCAAAAGAAGAATCAGCATCAGGCACAGCAGTCCCCTAATCAGCATCAGACAAAGAAACAGATGATCGAGCAGGCATATAACATTGCAGCGGGGATGGGAATTACTGCAGCTACCAGGAGTTCCTTCCTGGCTGTTAGGAAGATCTGCCGAGATGAAGTTGATCTGGCCATCTTCCTTTCTTGCACTGACGATGCTGCTAGGTGGATCATCATTCAAGAAAACCTCCCGGTGGAGAACTAGTTCCCCTGCTTAATTGAAGTGCATGCAGTTAGCCTTAGTTGTAATGCAGTTAGAGTAAGTCCTAATGCAGTTAGTCGTAATCCGTTTAGTCTTTGGTGAACAATTTGAACTCTAATTTAGTGCCCCAAATGTGGGGTTCATCTAGGATTTGTGCTTTGTCATCTGAACTTTATTCATTGCAGTTGTGTGGATTAGTTTATCTATTTTTTGCTTTATACTGTGGACAATCATTGTTCTGTTGCATGGCCATCGAGCTGTGCTAGGGTTTTGGACATCATTTGAAATTGGAAGGGGGGCTGACATACCTATGCTGATGATGACAGGATGGAGAAGACCTACATGTCAGCAGTGATGACGACTCCCAACCAGCTGAACACAGTGAGGATGTATCAATGGGAGATGATTGGGACGAGGCCGTTCAGACCATGATTATGATCGAGTTGATGTCAAGTCATGCATTAAGAACCAGTGGTATGTTAGAGCAAGCCATACATATTGATAAGTACTTGGGTAGGCGCCCTTATAGGACCCCTAAATTGCCTGGAATAGAGTGGGTCATGGATAATCTACATGACCTGATAGGTGTTACACCATGTTTAGGATGAACCCTGAAATGTTTCACAAACTTCATGATGTCCTGACAGAAACTTATGGCCTCAAATCCAGTAGGAAATCAACCTCTTTAGAAGCACTAGGTATCTTCTTATGGATGCTTGGAGACTGTCAAAGTGTTAGGCAAGCTAAGGAAAGATTTGAGAGGTCACTGGGTACTATCTCTAGGCTTTTCAACAAAGTGTTGGTATGTATGGACAGATTAGCTGCCGACATCCTAAAACCTGTTGACCCTACATTTAGTACAATGCATGACAGACTTAGAAGCCCTAGGTTCTATCCCTACTTCAAGGACTGCATAGGCGCAATTGATGGAACCCATATACCATTAACTGTGCCTAGTAATTTATTTGTCCAGTACTTGAACCGCAAGGGTAGAACCACACAGAATGTCTTAGCTGTCTGTGACTTCGACATGAGGTTCAGTTTTGTCCTTGCTGGATGGCCTGGATCTGCTCATGATATGAGAGTCTTCAATGATGCAACATCAACTTTTGGTGATCAGTTCCCCCATCCACCTCCAGGTATATTGTCGTATCGTTACATGTTGTGCCTGTTATCTAAATTGGCATGTTTTTGCTCATAGATATGGTACTGTAACTACAGGGAAATATTACCTTGTTGATTCCGGGTACCCAAACCGGCTTGGTTATCTAGCCCCATACAAGGGAACCAAGTACCATATGCAAGAGTACAGAAACGTCGGCCCTCAAGGTAAAGAAGAAATCTTCAACTATACGCATTCATCTCTTAGGAATGTCGTAGAGAGGGCATTTGGTGTTATGAAAATGAAGTGGCGTATGTTACGTGATGTTCCCCCATACTCCACCGTAAAGCAAAGCATGATAATATGCTCTTGTATGGCACTACACAATTTCATGAGGACTAGTGGAGTGCATGACAGGCACTTTGAGCAGCTCAATAGGGATGCTAACTATGTGCCACCAGAGGCATTTGAGTTCCAGCCGGATCCTGAGGTCGTGGAGGATGAGTGGAATGTGATGAATCAGTTTCGTGATTCAATCGCCACTGCGTTGTGCACTGGTGTTTGAAAGATCTTTTTGGGATGAACAATTTTGATCTTCCTGTGCTTGTATTTTTTGTACTGGGTTGAGGACTGAGTGTGGATGTGCGAATAATCTCTGTATTCGGCATATAATAGTGATAGGGACAGTGGTGAATAATAGGGTTGAGTGTTTGTGAACAAATACAAATTATTATTGTTTATATATATAATTGTGATTAAAGACAAAGCAATTTTGCATGAGTGACACCGATGTGGAAAGTGCTGCATGCGGCATGCAAAGCAACGTTTGCATGTGCATGCAGTCCCAAACACAGCATTTAATGCCCTTATAACTGTGTCTGCAGTCTAGATTTTGTCAGGAAAAAATTTGTTCAACTAAACACCTGATAATTTTTTGTGTGTGTCAGATTTCTCTGCTCAAGTTCTGACAACAAAAAAATCTACCAATTTGGCCAAAATTTTTGCAATCTAAACAGGGCCAAAGGGAGAAGGAGAAGGGAATCCAATCCAGCACACGACACGTCCGTCCGTTCGTCGTTCCGTCTGTCCCCAGCCTGATTCCGTAGTGCTGAAGATATCGCGGCGAAATTGCTTCACATGCACGTGCAGTTTTCACACCGCGCCGTGACCGAGGTCGGTCAAGGGAAAACACTGTGCAGAGTACTCCTACTCAGCGGCAGGTCAGAGGTACAGGCGTTCCACTGTTTCCAGCTTTGCCTTTGGAAGCCGGAGCTCAACGGGGCGCATCCTTTACGTGGGGTGCAGGTCGCGCTCGCAAATGCGTTCCATGTGAGCGTCGAGTACGTGGGTGAGAGACGACACGCATGGCATGCGCCGTGCCAGCACCACCCACCGGATGACCGCGCCGTTTCCCGTCTAATCCGACCAAACTGGCGCCCCTTTCCGCGTCAAAAAAAAAAAAAAAAACTAGCCCGCTCCGTGGCTCACACAAAGACACAAGCGGGGGGTGGGGGTGGGGGGGGGGCGGCAACGATTGCTGAAACTTGGAAGATTCAACCAAAGATGACACCGTGGACAACTCTACACGTCTTTATTTGCCATCGCCGCTTAAAAGAGAGGAAGGCTCATGCAGATAGGGATTGCTAACAGCTTCACAATCATTCTACTGTTAAATTGTGCACGGTCACGAAAAAACTTTCTATCGGTAGTACGGAGAGTAAGGGCATGTTTGGATTGATTAGGATTTAGGAGTTAGGACTAACAACTAGTCATGTTAGCTCTTCGTGGGTTAGTGAACTAGCTAACAACTAGTCTAAAATAAACTAACAATTACTCCATATGTTTAGGAACTAAAATTTAGGGCCTGTTTAGATTTGAAATTTTTTGGCTCAAAGAGAAAATTTTTGTGGAATTGGAGCCTGAGAACTAAACGGGGTAAAAAAATTTTGGGGTCAAAATTTTGGGCTGCAACTGTGCACGCACTCCTATGGAAGCCAACCAATGACAACTTGGGCTGCATGCAGTTGCAGTTATCATTGGTGAGTTTTTATGGGAGTGCGTGCACAATTGCAGCCTAAAATTTTGGCCTCAAAATTTTTTAGCCCCGTTTAGTTCTTAGGCCCCAATTCCACAAAAAATTTTCTCTTTAGGCCAAAAAATTTCAAATCTAAACAGGCCCTTAGTTGATTAGTTGTTAGTTTTATGCATCCAAACAAGATATTATTTAATGATTCAGAGTTTCATAAGTTAACTAGGATTGTACTGATACACTAGTACAGCACATTTTAATTTACCTGTGTTTTTGCTTTCTATAGATAGGTCTAATGTTGATTAAAGTTGACTACTAATGAAAAATGTACCATACGGTAGATTAGGTCAGCCTCAGTAAAAATTTCATTAAAGTTTTATTTACATTTAATGAATTGTCCCATAAACGCTTTTGGTGATATGCCAAGTGAGTTTGAGTCATAAAATTAAATGTGTATGAAATTATAAAATGAAATTTTAGGTGTTTTATGTATAGTTTATTTAATTTTATATGACATAATAACAGATTTTTTAAAACGCTGTATGAAGTTCTTCATCACTACATAATGACTGATTCCGGACGGTGTGATGTGAAATGTGATGGTAAAGCACTTTTGCGCCCCTCCTCCCCTCCCCCTCTCTCTCCATCATCCCGACCCACATGTGTGTTCGCCATTCCAGCACAATGCAGAAAAGCGAGCCGGAATGGAAGCGACGCACTGTCACTGTGTCAGTGGCAGGACCGCTCCCCGCCCGCTGCAATTCCTGCGAAGCACCAGGGTCAAAACCGTCTTTAGACCACGTGATAACACACAGGGTCATGAGTCATGACTCCTTCGACCACGCCGTTTGAAAAAGATACCGACACGCGGGCCCCGTAGCCATGTGACCCCTTCTTCCCCACAGCTCCCCATGCGCCGCCCCAGACACCGAACACCGGAGCCCCACGCGCTGTACCGTCCTCGATGCCCGCCACGCGTACGTAGCCCTGCCGAATCGAACGGAGCAGCGTGCGCTGCGGGAAGAGGAAGAGAAGCGGGGCCCGGGGAGGCGAGCGTTCCCACCGGCCGGTCCACAGTCCACAGTCCACACACCCCCACCCCCACCCACTCCTCCACTCCGCCACTCCACGCAGCCGCGCTTGCGGCACCACCGCCACGAGCCCACGGCGTCCACGCCACCACTAACGTTTCGACCGTTACGGGAGGGCCCCCGTCCCCCCGACGTTGCCGCGCGCCGCGCCCTGACGTCGTCAACGCTGCTCCGCTCGGTCGGTCGGTGGAACGCAGCCGAGTCCAAGCCACTCTCCCGTTGTGGCTTACGGAAAGAAAGGAAACGGACGGCCAAAAGAGGATGGGCCAGCTATCGTTGGGGGCGTTTTTTCGCATAGCCCCCCTCCCTCTTGGTCAAGATAAAAGCTTTTGCTTGATAACAAAAGATAGTAAAAATGCTGGGTGGTAAGGCTTTGTTTAGTTCACTCCAAAACCAAAAAAAATTCAAAATTTTTCATCACATTAAATTTTACAGCACATGCATGAAATATTAAATATAAATAAAAACAAAAACTAATTACATACTTCGTTTGTAAATCGCGAGACGAATCTTTTGATCCTAGTTAGTTTATGATGGTACAATATTTGTCACAGACAAACAAAATTGCTACAGTAATGAAATAAAAAAATTTCACATTTAAGCAAGGCCTCGGCAACGTTATTCTCGAATCAATTGTTTCCTTTTAGGCCGATGATATGCTTCCATTAATTTTTTTTTCTAGTGAAGGACTTAACCTCGTTTAGTCGTTTTCTTCAAAGGGAAGGAACGATATACATCTATGCTGCTAAGACGGTAATACCGCGCCAACAGAGGGCTTAACTGCAATTCGGCCGTCACTTTCCTGTTTATTCGAAGGCAGTGGGGTTTATTTTTTTTTTCAGTACGGGCATGAGCTAATAAACACGTCTTGTCCCTTTCTTCCTCCTCCTCGGCTCCCCTTCCCCGTCGCCCACTCTCCCCCGTACACTCCGTTGCGCTCACACGCTCCCGTCGCTGTCGCCCACCGCGCTGCCCGCAGAGTTCGTCCCGACGTTCGTCCGAAGAAATTCAAATCCGGGGCGCTCGCGTCACTCCAGGCGACGAATCCGCGCGTCGACTCCGCTCCAAGGTAAGCATTTTCCCCTGCACGATTCGGCTCCCATTCCCCTGAATTCCTCCTGCGTTCAAATCTGCGGCTGTGGAAAATTTTTTTCGAGGATTTTTCGGGTGCGGGGATCACCCGCATTTGGTGCGGCTGGCTCGGTTTTTTCTGATTTTTGCTCGATTTGTTCGTCCGTTTCAGTCGGAACCCGCATGCGCTCGCCATGTTCACGGAGGGGCTAGATCGCGACGCCCTCAAGTGGGTGCGAGAGGTGTGCGAGCTGGCGGCGCCGCCGAACCCTAGCTGGTTTCAGCTGCTGCAGCCTCGGGTTCCCGTTCTCTGATGCGTGTTTTTTCCTGTTCCTGATGGTGTTTGTTGGTGGAATGCGTCTGCAGGGCCAGGGAGCGGCGGCGCTGCATAGCCACGACCGGATGGACGCGCTCCGTGCCGTGCGCGGTGCGGCTGGCCGCGGCGGGCTTGGCATGCCGACGCCGGAGAAGTTTCGGAGCGGCCACATGCCGCGCGGCGCGACGGTGCCGCTGTCACGCTCCTCGCTGCGCAGTGACGACGGCAGCGCCGTCTCGGGATCCGACATGGACGAGTCGTCGGACAACGATGAGATTGAGGTCTGCAGCGGCAGGTACTCGGTCGACTCGTCACCCCGCCGCGACGACGTGACCCGACGCACGGCCGTGCCCCTCTACCGCTACGCAACCATGCCTGGGCAGCAGAGCTACTACTCTACTGATGATGGTTACTCGGACTTAAGCTCTTCTCGAGACACAGCACTGCCAAGAGCTAAGGCACAGCCGATGGGGCGGCCCCAGGCACGGGTTGTTGAGTATGCTGATGAAGAGTACTCGGACTCTCCAGGCACCTCCGAATTTTCTAGCCAGGTGGAAGGGCAGAGCAAGGGTGGGTATGCATCAGAGTACTCCCATACTGGTCCAGCCCGAAGAGAAGTGAACAATTTGGTTCCTAAGAATCGTGCAGCAGCTGCAGAGAGGACGCGGTACCAACATGACAGCCATTCTGCTCATGTCCCCGTTCGAGAGAATGTGAAATCAACACGTAAATTGGTTAGTTTTCTTTGTTTATTTACAAAAAATTTCCATTCATCTACCCCGCTCTTTTTCTATTTGATAGCACCATCTGTAAGTTCCATTTTGTTTCAAGTTGGGGTTGCATTTAAATGTGTGGGAATATGGTAAGTATAAATGATGCTCAACGAATAATATTCCTGTTTAACTATGATAATTGTGAAAGCATCACATAGTTGTCGATAAATTTTCATATTTACCCAGAAATGTTTTTGAAGTCCAAATGTTCAAAGCATAGTTATTTACATGGATCTGAGGCAGTATGTGTTTTAACTTTGAAATTGTTTGACAAATATTCTAGTTATAATTTATCAATCGGTTCTCCGGACACAATTTTCTGCAAACATGACTGGTTCATTGAGTTATCTTGTGTTCCATGGCTAAATGCCTATATTGGAGTAATCCCATTCCCATGTCTATGTAAGTCACTCCTGATTCTGCTGAAGGATAACACACTTATGCATTTAGTTTACTAGGATAATGGTCTCGATGATTCATGGAGGAAATTTGCCTCTGAATGATCCAGAAGGAACTGAGTTCTTCCTTTTTTTTTTCATTTATTGATATGGAATGTTTAAGCAGCAGAAGTACTAAATCTCAACTGACTGGAACGGCTATTTCTCTGTTTCTAGTCAATGTGTACTATGGAACGTACCTTGAACCAAAGTTGCTATTAAAATTTTGGATGCCTCTGGAACGTACATTGAACATTTCTTACTGGGTTCTGATGTCCTCTGAAGAGAACAGCTAAATCATTTTTATAAGATCATTAAAATAGCAGGTTATATTGTCATGTTTCTTGCTTTCTCTTTCACCAATGACATTATTCCTCATCCTCGAAAATGAACTTGCAGTTATAGTACTGAATGGTTCTTAGTTCTTACATGGTCCTATGTGTTGATTGCACTAGTTTCTTGGTGTGACTTTATTAAAGATGTTCAAGTTTGACGATTTGGTTTATGTACAGAATGGGTTGTCTGATGTCCCCAGTGCACCGCCAATAAATGATTATGACCAGGACCAACATCCGGTTACTCATGATGATACTCGGCCTTGTGAGAATTCAAATTTCACCAATGGCTTATCTGCCAAAAAAGATCACCAAGAAGTCAATGGAGGAGCTAACTTAGCTGACAAAAATGATAGGTAGCCTCTATAAGATGTCTTAACATAACATTTTTTAATGAAACAAAATGTTTCATTTTGCTTATCCATCCTTCTTGTTATTTTTTCCTGCTATGTAGGAGCACTTCGAATGCAGGACCCACAAGCAAGCCATCTAGCTCGATTCCTGTTCGAGTCCCAACCTTTCATGCCAGGTATTTTTTTGATTAAACAAGTGTTTAAGTAACAGTAGTGGTCTATAATCACTTCTAAACACATTTGTTGAAACATTTTACAGTCTGCAAGGGCCCTGGTATTCTGTACTTGCTTATGATGCTTGCGTCCGCCTTTGCCTTCATGCATGGGCTAGAGGCTGTATGGAAGCTCCTGTTTTTCTGGAAAATGAATGCACGCTCTTGAGAAATACATTCAGGTAAGTTAACTCTTGCACATAATTGAAGATAGGTCATAGGTCACTAAAACCAAACTATATTGTATCTGCACCATGCTCGCTGCCTCTAGCAACTGTCAGTTCTGTCATTGATGAGGAATTGAGGATAGCCATTAGCCCATTACTTTGTGTTTTGCATTTCTAGGGTCAGGTGTCAACACCTAGAAAAAAACCCGCAATTGTGCAATGTAGGATTCTATTATTATTCTTGGTTATAGCTCCTGCTGTCCACTATGATATGGGATTTTCTTTTCATTAATTCACCATGATGAAATGATATTGACTGTTGAGGCACATCGTGTGTTTTTGTTCAAGGTCAACTATACCAAAAGTCGGTAGGAGTGTAAATCCTACCTGTCCTGTGTGCTATATAACCATGGCTATCAAAATCATTCAGCTCGCATGATCCTCCATGCACTGGCCGTCTTGGTACTCCCTTGGTGTGACTTTTTCCCCCAGTGTGCATGGGGATGTCTTCTGATTTCCTAAACTAATTCTTTTGATAAAACAATGCATTAGTTTAAATATATTCTGTAAGCAAAATACATCTCTAAAATTAAGTTGGTTTAATTTGAAAAATGTAACTGACAGTTACTATTGGATATTGTAAAGAACAGAAGATATTAAATCCTTCAAAGTAGTTTCTTTGAATATCTACATATGCATTTTGAACCAACATGGTGCAATGATCTTAAGAATAGCAAATTTCAGCAAGACCCCAAATATTATTACTTAAATGCTAACTTTGGCTTCCACATTCAGCATGCTATACACACCTTTTTGTGTACTTCATTCACAAGCTTATTAGTTATTTATTGCTCAGGCTAGTTGTTCTACATATCTTCTTTTGTCACATTTTTATTTAATGTGACACTAGAGTAAGCCTTGAAATTCTTGAATGTTTCATTTAGCTTGCAAAATGTCTTGTTACAATCGGAAGAGGAGCTTATGTCGAAGCGCGCATCAGAGCTAGTTAGCGAAGGGGCTGCATCAAAGCCCAAGAAAACAATAGGCAAAATGAAGGTTCAAGGTACAAAACACATACATCTTTTCCATTTGAATACCGTATCTGCTGCTATTTTCTGTTTATTATTGATGAAGATCTCTAGGAAATTAGTGCATTCTATTGATTGTTGGACTGTTGCGTGTGCTCAGTTTGGACTAAATACAAAAAAATGCCTTTAGGGACTAACATAACTTAATATTATTCTGTTTGCAGTTCGCAAAGTTCGGATGTCTGTAGATATGCCTTCTGGTTGCAACTTCTCATCTCTGCCAATGGTGAAATTGGATTCTGTCCGGTACCGTTTATCCAATGTGCAATCCACACTTTCATCAGGATGGGAGTCTGTACGGAGAGTTCGAGTTCTACCACAGCTTCCTGCTAACAGTTCGTTCTCAAAGCACAGCTTAGCGTACATGCAAGCAAGTGCTCAGTATATTAAGCAGGTATCCGGCCTGTTAAAGGTCGGTGTAACTACTCTGCGGAGCAGTTCAGCATATGAAGCACCACAAGGTTAATATGCTTTATTTCTCCCATAGACTTCAGCCTCTTGACTTGGTCTCATATTTTTTTTTTTTCGCCTCAGAAACATACTCCTGCCAGTTGAGGCTTAAAAGTTCACCTGAAGATGATGTGGTACCTATGCAGCCAGGATCTGGTGAAACACATGTCTTGTATGTCCAAGAGAAGTTCCTAAAATAACATCTTATTTTATAATAGCTATATTACCATTCATTCATTTTCTCTAAATGCTACACAGTTTGTTATATGTTTGTTCAAACTTACTTTTGTAAGAAAAAAAAAGCTTAATTTTAGCAAACCTGACTATCTGTCATATTTCAGCTTTCCTGATAGCCTGGGAGATGATTTGATCATCGATGTGTCTGATTCAAAGGGAAAGTCCTGTGGTCGTGTTGTTGCCCAAGTTGCTACAATGGCTGAGGATCCTGTAAGATTTTATGAACCATTTTGCTACTTGTTTGTCAAAGTTCTTTAACAAAAAGGATTCTTGTTAGTACCTGAACTATTGACCAGTTGATTGATTCAGTTATCATGAATCTGTTAGTCCCTGGTTCAATCCTGGATCGACAAAGGAATTCGTACCAGGTCTAGCTCCCTAAGTAAAAATTGTTGCCTCTCGCGTGTGAAGCCAAAATGGAAATGTGCCATACTCAATGACCTATGGGGCCTTGGATGCCCCTGTCGATCAAACGAGGGACATGATCATTATGCTGTGTAGTTTGTTGGTCTGGGCTTGTACATGTTGTTTGAGTATGTGTGGGATTGGTGCGAGTACACAAACATGTTCATATACTACTATCTGTGTAGTTTGTTGGTCTGGGTGTGTACATGGAGCGTGAATTAGTGTGTGGAGGATTGGTGTGAGTACGCAAACATGTTCAGATACTATCATACCCATTAGGGGTGTAAAAAAGGGCTCTTGGTGTTCATACACTATTTTTCTTGATGTATCGTATAACATTTATGGCTAAATAAAACTAATGCTCCTCCAAAAACATCTAAATTTCTTTGTGCAGGCTGACAAGCTACGCTGGTGGTCAATATTTCGGGAACCTGAGCATGAACTTGTGGGTCGTATACAGCTATATATCCACTATACAACTGCTGCGGATGAGAACAATATGAAGGTAGAGATGCTTCAGCTCTCTGAATGTGTTACACATTGATCTTATGTAACTTCTTTGTCCTTACTTCACGGTTAACTCTACCTGCAGCCCACATTCTGCTACTACGTTCATTAAATCGGTGGTTAATTTACTATAAATGTAACAGTAGTTGAAAACAATAGCACTATCTGTATCTGGTCATCTCCAGCTTCCGATAGTTTTCTTATCACCATGTAGAAAAGGGCTTGTTACTTGCCAAACATGTAATGATATTAGTGAATTATCTAATGTCTGTAGTTTTGATTTGACATACTAAGAGCATCTGCCATGTGAAATCATATTACTCTTAAGTATCCTCTTAGCCAGGGATAATGGACCTAGATAATACACAAAGTTTGTTGGCTTGAATACAAGAAAATAAGGTAGCCCTTTTCAAAATTTCGCTATATGTTGAAGGAATACTGATTTGTTTTGACTGTTTGGACAGTAATGGTTGTCTTTATAGTTTATATTAACAGGCATGATTTGTTAACTTGTTGGACAGTAATGGTTGTCTCTATATTAATAGGCATTCTTTGCTCTGTACTCTGTAGTATGGTTCTGTTGCAGAAACTGTAGCGTATGATATTGTTTTGGAAGTTGCAATGAAAGCGCAACACATTCAACAACGGAACCTTGTGGTACATGGCTCCTGGAAGTGGTTATTAACAGAATTTGCATTGTATTATGGGGTTTCAGATGCCTACACGAGGTTGAGGTACTTACCTATCACACTGGGCTGCAGACTTTTCTACCTTCTAGCCTTTTACTGTTTTGTTATTGTGAATTGTGATTTATAATTTAACTTATGAATTGTGGCATCATTTATTTAATCTAATATCCTTCTGCAATGCATGCCAATTATTTTATTATATGTTCTCTTGTACTTGATATGTAGCAACATGAGGGCATGCCCTGTTCGGCGCTAGTTGTTTAGATTTAATAATGTATTGAATTGCTATAACCCCCTCCATTTCTCGTTGTCTTCTTTTTCGTGCTGTGGGATTGCTGACTGCTATTCTTGTATAGGTACCTCTCTTATATCATGGATGTTGCAACTCCTACTGCTGATTGGCTCAATCTGGTTCATGAACTTTTGTTACCTATACTGATGAAAAACCATGGTACTGCTACTTTGAGCCACCAAGAGGTACATTTCTCTCTCCCATTAGACATGTATTGTTTTCTGAACACTGTTTTTGGGCATGGTAACACGTTTCCTAGGTTTATGTCAATGCTACATTGTTTGTCCAAATTAAACTATAATTAGTTAAGCAAATTTATTCTTCTTTTTGATTCAGTATTTTTATCTGTCCAAAATGCTGCTGTGACAAACATGTCACTACTATTGCTTGACTGAAATTTCTTCACACAGAACCGAATACTGGGGGAAGTTGAGGAGCAAATTGAGCAAACTCTAGCTATGGTTTTTGAGAACTACAAGTCATTAGATGACTCTATACCGTTGGGTTTGGCGGAAGATTTTAGGCCTCCAACTGGATTGGCTGCTGCTGCTCTGGAACCAGCTATTAAGCTGTACAGTCTTCTACATGACGTCCTATCTCCGGAAGCTCAACTAAGATTGTGTGGTTACTTCCAGGTCATTATTCAACTATTCGGTAAACAAATGGTATCTTATGTTCTTTAGTTATAACTAATGCTTTTATGTTTTTTATTCATGTCCAGGCAGCTGCCAGGAAGCGCTCGAGGCGCTACATGCTTGAAACTGATGAGTATGTGTCGGGAAATTCAGAAGGTATCAGGGTGGACTTGGTAACCGTTACCACGGCATACCAGAAGATGAAGTCATTATGCAACAATCTGCGCAATGAAATTTTTACTGATATTGAAATTCATAATCAGCACATACTTCCCAGGTACATGATCTTATGCAAGCTTCATTACCAATATGCTTTAATGTCATAGCCTGTTGTACACCTTCTAAGCACAGGTCATTTGCAGTCTGAGAAATATCCATTATGTGTTATATATCTGTTTGTTCTTTCTTTCTGATCCTTTTGGTTTTGACATATTTCCACTTCTCTTTGTTTCCTTTTGCTTCCACAGCTTTGTTGATCTGCCAAATTTAGCTGCCTCCATCTATAGTGTAGAGCTCTCAAATCGACTACGTGCTTTTCTTGTCGCTTGCCCTCCTGCTGGTCCAGCATCACCTGTTGCTGATTTGGTGGTTGCTACAGCTGATTTTCAGAAGGATCTGTCTAGCTGGAATATCTGGTAATTTTGTTTACTGGTAAATAAATCTAAATCAATAGTCTCTTGCTATATTCCTGTCTTTGTCATGCCTTGTGTTTGAATTTTGCACAGCACTATAAAAGCAGGCGTTGATGCAAAAGAGCTGTTCCATTTGTACATTGTATTGTGGATTGAAGACAAACGCAGGATGTTACTGGAAAATTGCAGACTGGACAAGGTGAGGTGATAATTTTCTATTTGCTGCACATTTTCATCATGTTACTCTTTCCAATTTCATTCCTTGGTACATTCGCCAATTTTCAGGTCAAATGGTCAGGAGTTAGGACCCAGCATATGACAACACCTTTTGTGGATGAGATGTATGATTTGCTAAAGAAGACATTGACAGAATATGAAGTTATCATTTGCCGATGGCCAGAATACATATTCGTTCTTGAGAATGTATGTAAGAAACTCTATTTCTTTTAGAGATTCTCTAATTCATTAAGTTGTAGTCCCAAAGTCTGACGTATCATGTATCGTTTTGATTCTTTGAAACAAAAGGCCATTGCAGATGTTGAGAAAGCGGTTATAGAGTCTCTGGAAAAACAGTATGCAGATGTTTTGGCTCCACTGAAGGATTGTATTGCACCAAAGAAATTTGGCCTCAAAGTTGTCCAGAAACTCACAAAGCGCAATTCAACTGTGCCCTATACTGTACCTGAAGATGTAAGTTTTGTTATTAATTTTTACGTTTCTTGGGACTTCAATTATTGATATCTGACCCCCTATCTGCTTTTAGCTTGGCATTCTCTTGAATACATTGAAAAGACTACTAGAGGTTTTGCGACCTCGAATTGAGAGTCACTTGAAGTCATGGAGTTCTTGTATACCAAATGGAGGAAATTCTGCAGCCATTGGAGAAAAACTTAGTGAAGTTACAGTGACATTGAGAGCTAAATTCCGAAATTACATGCAAGCAGTTGTCGAGAAGCTTTCGGAGAATGTGAGTGTCCTTTTACATCCTGTTACTTGTTCCTGATCTCAGCTGGTTACAAATTCTTGTGAATCTCTGATAAGGTTAGGAGAGGTGCTAGGCAGTATCTAGGCATTTTGCCAAATTTGCACATCATGTGTAGCTGAATAAATTATATAATTAGAGTAGCTGAAAACATTATATTAAAAGAGAGTACCAATAGACATACCTTATAGGCCTCATTCAGTTGGGGTTGGGAATGATTCACAGCCGAGTTTCCTTCAATAATTTAAATAGCGTCGGATCGGTTCTGGCCAGGAATGGCCCGGAGCGGAGAACCGAACGGGGCCTTAACAGCTTTACAATAGACAATAGTGCATTAAAAGAAAGAAAATAGCAAGTTAGATACTTATCTGAATGATCTCAGCCATCTCCCATCCATCAGACCATATCAGCAGCAAGGAAATATGTATTTTAAATCACAAACAAATGGACAGCAGGTCAGCAGTACAGCAGAACACGTGGCAAGTTATTATAATTCATAAATAAAGCTCTAGTTCAGAGACAGATAGTTCTCACAACATAAGGAAAACAGTCACGCAGCAGCACTTCATAAGTTTAAGAAACACATGAATGCATCATAAAAGATAAACCATGACATGATAACCTCTGCTTCGGCTTCCCGCGTCCGCGCGAGCTTCTGCTTCGCCCGGAAAAAAGTGGCCCGCCTGCGCTTGTCCGCTTCCTTGTTGCCTCACCAGCCTTCTTGCTGCTCCGCCTACCCCCATAGGTCCCGTGTGACCCTTAGCCTCGCGCCTAGGTGGCCGCAGAACACTGATATCTGATATCTTACTGACACAAACATACCATGTCATAACCAAGTCACTTTTCATGCATAGCTTTACTTGAAAATGAGATTTGCTTAATGAGTTATCTTTATCCATGCAGCAAGTTCTGGCATGGATCTGCTTTCATGAGACCAGGATTTAGTTTCTAATGTAAATTTATCATTATGGGTACTTTTCTTTTAGAAAATGGTCTTGTACCTAATAAATTTCTATGTATATGCTACATTTCACCTCGGATTGAGACCAGAATTATGAATGCCTTCATGTTTATTTGATCCTGGTGGTGTTCTAATTTTGATCTTCTATGTAGGGGTGATTTCATCTATATGATCATTCTGTAGTGTTTCAGGTTTTATACTTCTATTCTATCGAACCAAATCCTGATTCCATATTCAACTTTATGTTGCACCCCTAGCTATGTAGTTATGGATAGAATGGGAGAGGCCTTACTAGCACTTTACAGAGACAAGTACATTTGTTGTGAAGAACAGTTTTCTTACCGAAGTTTTTATGCAGACCCGTATGCAAAATACCACAAAGCTCAAAAAGATCATTCAGGATTCAAAAGAGTTGGTGATGGAATCTGATATCCGCAGCAGGATGCAGGCCTTGAAGGATCAGCTAATTGAGGCAATAAATCATGTGCACAAAGTCTCTGAAGTACATGTTTTTGTAGCCATATGCCGAGGTTTCTGGGACCGGATGGGACAGGTATATGAAGTATCAGTAGTGAGTAGGGATGGTTCTTTTTCGTCCTACTGTTACTAATTTGATCAATATTTAGGATGTGCTGAGTTTCCTGGAGAATCGCAAAGAAAATAAAGCCTGGTATAAAGGTGCACGAGTCGCAATCTCAGTAAGTTCATGTTCCCACGGTCCCCAACTTATGGACCATGTATTCGCCTATCCTTTTGATGCTTCCCATCTCTTACTCTAGTTTAATAAAACGTGTTAATCTGGCAGGTCTTGGATGATACTTTTGCAACCCAGCTGCAACAGCTGCTAGGTAATACAGTCCCACCGAAGGAACTAGAGCCACCCAGATCTATCGTGGAAGTTCGCTCTATTCTCTGCAAAGATGCACCCCGCCAGAAGAATTCTAGTTTCTATTATTGATGATCAGGCTTAGCTGTACATAGTAGTCTTGCGCAGCAGCGCATGCCGCTTTTATCTTGGAGAGAAAAGGTCAAAGTGCTTGGATAGCCGGATCTTTAAGAAGAAAAGCAATAGACCAATGAGGTTTAGAGGAGGCTCAATGATATCTGAGAAGCTGGCCTTGTGTTGCACCATAAAAAATGTTTTTGGTGGTAACCTGGCTATGTTCCCATTGCCTGTGGGATGGTGTCAACATTTGGAAACTGGATTGCGCGTTAGAGTATAATCCAATTGACGTTGTAGGTTAGCTTCATTGATAGCACCTAGCTGTGGTTAAGCAGTTGCTCTATTTTTGAACATGTTAACTGTTCTTAGGAATTCTTTGAAAGGTATGGACATGGACACAAAAAAAATTGATGGTTATTGATGCCCCTGTATTGTATAGCTATAGCGAGGAAAGAAGTGCATATAAGCCTTTTAAATTTCAATGTAAACCGTCTTATTCCATTTTCAAGTATGAAAACAATTGATGCTTCATGTGGCCATCGACTTAAATAGAGTAGATTATCTTTGCTGCTTTTGCTGCGAGCTCAGCGTCACCTAGACTTTTTGCTGACGACGAGGCTAGCGCATGCAAAATTCCCACTCCCATATCAAGGTGCAAGCATAGGATGCCTCGATCTTAAGCCTAATTACAAACGCCTAGACAGTTCACGCATGCCCCTTTTGGTATCGTCTCCAACTCTCCATTCTCCACGCCGGCACGCCTACATGATCATCTCTTCCGGTTCCAGCCGCGGCAGCCAGCTGCTCAGGGCACACGATCATCTCTTCCGGCCGCGACTCCGCCCCTCCGCGATCACTAGAATAGGCTCTGCCAAATTTCCATCAGTGTTCGTCTCACCGGACACGGCGAAACTAGTAACTTGGGCGTCCGAGCCATCTACCGTTTCATTTACACCGCGGCCCATCACAGATTCACAGAATCCGACTGCAAGAATTGCAAGTTTATTACGGCCGGCTACGAGTATCACATCGGAAGCCATCGGATTATAGTCATTGACGAGAACTTTTGAGTCGTCACACAAGGAACTCCATAAACTTGACATCAAGGTTACAGAGTGCTAAAGTTTCACAGGATTTCACTCAGGACACCAATCTGCTGTATGTAGCATGAGGTGACAACGGAATTATTTCATTACTTCAGAGGCATGGCCAATGTTTCCGTAGCTGATCGAAGGCTCCATCAGCTATTACACTGTGAATTACTGGGCACTGAGGACTTCAATCTCGAACGCCAGCACTGAGTTTGGTTGAATTCCCCAGGCTTGGAACCCGCCAGCTCCGTAAGCATAATCAGGTGTGCACTGAAGCAAGAACACACTAATATCAGGTGCCAGGACAAAGCTAAGATGAAAAAAAAAGAACTAAAGAATATCGAGTGAGAACAGATTATCAAAGCAAAGATAATGCACTGCAGAAAGGGGGAAAAATCTAGAGTCATAGCAAAGCTTTTTTGAACAAGTTACTTTGATCTAGAGATGCCTTCAAAGTTGCAGTAGTAATAAAATGCTAGAAGAATCAGTAAAGCGAACACATTCAGACTAATTTAGCTGATGAACAAAATAAACACATTCAGGCTAGTTTCACGTCTGAGGAGCATACCTGGATACGAGCAACTTCACCCACTTGCATGGTCATAACTCCCTCATCCCATCCTATAGGAAACAGAGCAATCAGCACAACAGTAATTAGAATGGTTTATTTGGCTAATAGACCATGATTTTGCAGGCCTATGAAGTTTTGGCATGCAACATGAAACTGGACTGACCCTGAACAATGACTGCTCACTTTTGGAAAAATCTAAAGTGCTCTAGGCTTCATATGAGTTAATTCGTCAAGGAAAACATGACTGACAGTTTGCAACCATGGCTAAAAGAGAATACAAAGCAAACAAAGCAAATTTGGAGCTCTAACAGAAATAAAACATCATGAACTGATGATATGTGGATTGGAGCTCTACCAGAAATAAAACATCATGGATTTGCAAATTTGTAATGCTCATGCTCCATTTATAGATAACATCAAAAGTACAGGTTGGATATACCAATATAACATACGGACTGGAAGCAATCAGAATGATCAGGTAATGGAACCCTTGCTAAATCACAAAGTAATACACGTGAAGATAACTAACAGGCAAAGTTATAAGGTCTTCACATGAACTGATGATATGTGGCATGATTACCTTTGATCACTGAACCCAGACCAATGTTGAAACTGAATGGCTGCTGCCCAGGGTCCTTGGTGCTGAAAGAAACAACAGAACATAGTGACTGACAGGAAAAGAACTACTTTCAGTGTACACGTGCTTATTCCACTGATGTGCTACACTTCGATGTAAATCAAGAAAATAGATTGATAGTTTACCTCCAAAATTTCTTGGATAGATCACGATCCTTCCCTGAAAACAAACCCATAGCAGTAAGCAAAAGTTAGCAAACAATTACTGCAGATCAGATAGTGATAGTCATAACACAAAAGAAAAGGAAACGAATTATGCAGTGCACTAGGTTCGCTTGCAACTCTGGATCAGATCGATCTCAACCCTACGACTGAACATCGCATCCTAATAAGCATCAAAGCCGAGAAAAAAAGGGTCGCCGCTTATTCATCGAGGCTACTACACGACATGGATCTGAAAGAATCTAACTCTAAACCCTGAAGTGATGCGGATCCAAGAACAACGTGGTAAATCAGAGGTCTATGGGATGAAGGGAAGGAGCGAACCGTAGCCGGTGCAGTGGACGGTGACCTTCTGGCCCTTTACCGGCTTGGGGCCGGTCCCGGCTCTCAAGATCTGCTTCTCGAAGCCCATCCTCCTCTTCTCCTCCGACTGTTTTCTGTCTCCTCTCTTTGGGCGGCGGCGTTTGTGTTGCGAATTGCGACCTGGCCGTGGTAGCGTTGCCGTATTTGTCGCGCCTCCGCGGTATCTTTTATCCCTTTCTGCTGCAAGGTGCACAATGTCTTTTTTCCTCTGCCGTCCGATGGACACTTTTGTAAGGAACCAAAATGATTAGTCTTTATTTTCTTATTACTTTTTATTTTATACTACTCCCCTTCTTTAAAAAAGTGCAAGGAACCAAAATGATTACTCCCTATTTTGTTACTTTTTATTACTCCCCTTCTTAAAAAAACACTATGTTATCCTTACTGGTCAATTTTTTAAAATTTAACTAAATTTATGAAAAAATAGCAACATTCTTATCTTTAAATAAATTATTATAAAAATATATTCACAAAATATACTACAAATATTAATATTTTATTATATATGTTTAGTTAAAGCTAAAAGTATCCTCACAAAACAAGAACAACACTTGTTTTGAGACACACGTGTATATGTCAAAAAAAAACTGTTTTGATCCACTAGCACACTGGACAGTTAGATAAGTTAAACTTTTATATAAACTATTAGCAACTTTAAACCAGCTAATGGAACAAAGAGTCTGTTTGGCTATTTGTATAAAGAGCTACTACTAGCTATCAACATGGTAATCTATGAGAGGCGCCTATTGCAGCAACATCACGAATGGTTATAAAAACAAGGCCTAATAGTTGGCAGCTCCCTAGCTAATAATGAGTAGATTGGATCTAATAATTTTAGTTGCTAAATTTTACTAGTAGTGGATCAAAGATGTTCTAAGTTTATTCAGGATTAAACATTTTTAACTTTAACCATCAACTGTAATTGAACTACTTATAACAAAAATATTTATCATAATAAATCTAAAAACATAAATCTTATGTTCTTAGTTTATATAAAATATTCAAAACTAATGCTCAAAGATATGTCAGTCAAAACTAATAAACAATATTTTTAAGAGAACAAAGATTATATTAAAACTCGACATATTACATTGCAAAACTACACATAAAAACCTAAGATAAAAGAAGAAAGAATATTTGTATTTAGATCCTTCTACCACGTTCTTTTTCAATAGTTTTTATAGATGCCTATGCTCTAGATAAATCGAGTCCATCTAAACCAATAATCACCTATCACGATGAAACAACAACCTAGAGTTAATATCCATGCAGGAAGTGCGAAAAGCACCAATGTCTTTTCATATAGTGAGTATGGAGTGGCTATGAATAAAATCTACGCGTCGCTTAACTTAAGATTAAACAAAATAGAGGAGTTATAAAAATAACAAACTGACTATTTAATATTGCAAGATATTTACATGTCACTTGTTCTTCTATTTGAAGATTGGGATCGTATCTAAATATCCAATATGGAGTTTGGCCAAAAACCCACCAAAAACAGGAGGAGACAAACAACCAAACCAGAAATCTGGCCCCGTAGCTAGAAAGCCTAGAATCCACGATCCACGGCATCCATGATCCATCACCGCCGTCCGCCCGTCCGTACCCCACGAAACCGTTCCAAAACCATTCAGCGGCACAGCCCCCCGCATAAACTCCCGGCGCAGAGCCGCTCGCCGCCGTCCTCCGTCCCCAATTCCCACGCGGAACCTCCCAATTCCGCACCCACCGACCCACCGGCGGCCACCGCCGATGGAGACCTAACAGTAGAGCCGCTCCTACCCCCAACCCAACCGGGCAGATCCACCTCCATGGAGACCGAGCGGATCCGGGAGCTCATCCTCCTCACGCTCCGCGCGCCGCACTCCCGCCTCGCCCTCGTGGGTGGCAACCACACCGCCGCCCGCTTCTGCACCCGCTAAGCTCGCCTCCTCACCCTATCCACGCCGGCCTTCTCTTCACCGCCGTCTCATACGGCAAGCGCTCTTGCTCAGCTCAACCAAGGCGTCCGCGATGCCGGCCGACAGCGTCGTGATCCGTCTCCCCGGCCCGCGCGCCCTCCGCGTGCTCGCGCGCTCCGTGCTCTTCGCCGTCGCGCTGCTCTCCCTGCCCTGGCTCCGCAGTGCCGAGGCGCCCGCCCGAGGCCGCGCCGTCGACACGTGCGCCGCAGCCGCAGCCCAGGCGGAGCTCCTGCTCCGCGACCTTCGCCAGGAGGGCCTGCTCGCCCACGGCGCCCGCGCCGTCGTCCTCGGCGCCGATGGCGACTGCGATCCGCCCGCCCCGAAGCAGGACCAGGACAGCGTCCTGCGACCCGTCTCGCTGCGTCGGATGCTGATGATAGGAGACTCGTCAGTGGACTTTCTGCTGGATTTCGGGTACTTCAGCGAAGACGCTGACAGGTTCGCCTTCGCCGATCGGGTGCTCAAGCATGGAGGCATTCTTGCCGCCCCAATTGACTCGCTGAGCGCGTTCAGCTTGCCGCAGAACTACCGCGTCATATACATCCATCGGTTTGCCGAGGCTTTTGTTGGGGTCAAGAAGATTGCCCCCGCAGACGACGACAACAGCCATGCCGGCACCAGAACAGAGCTCTCATCACCTCCTTCCCTGAAGGATGGGGTGCTTTACAGTCAGCAGGCTGAGACTACCAATGGTGAATTCAAGAACATGGCGAGGAAGCTCTTATTACTTTCAGACATCACTGGAATTCCAGCGGCATACAAACGTAAAATGTTGGTGAAGATGCTCCGTCAGGATCAGAAGAGTTGATTCTGCATCTTTTGTGGAATGTGAAAAGGCTGGTCCTTGCAGTGGAGTAAGCTGTTCTAGCTTCCCAATCCCAGGAGAGCAGCAACAGCACATCAGTTATGGGCTGAACCGACTGCATACACAGTGAATGCATGGTAGTCATTGACAAAGTCAGTGAACCAGCATGAATATTCTTATCAGTTGCAGTCTAGTAAGCTATGATTTGTAGTACCTCTTAGCATCTGGTTTGTTCTTGCTGGGTTTTCTTCTCTTCAGTTGTTGTTTGCTATACTTCACTTGGTAATAAGTCTCTCATCCCATGTATGATGTATCATCTGTGCTGATCTGTGACGTTCATAGCTGTCTTCGTGTTCTGGCTGCTGGATCCTTTACTTCGGGCCTGTTTGTGGAGAATGCCCGAGAATCCTTGGAGCCCCTTTCTCCGCCAACAACCCTCTATCAGTAAATTTTACAGAAAAAGAAAATGATATTTGGAGTAATTTGGTGATATTCAGACTTCAGACAGCACCAATGCCACCATTCTCCAACAATCACAAACGTTCACTGACTCTAGTGCATCGCCATGAACTCTGTCCAGGCAGATTGTGGACGAGGCTAATACGTGGGTCCAAGTGGGTTCAGGCAGTTGACGTCGCTTCGATTTCTTTGTGCTTACTGTTTGAGGGGATTGTAAACTCTTTAGGCCTTGTTTGGATGTAGTCGTATTTACTTCAATCCATGTGTGTTGGTGGATTGGAGTGGAATTTAGTTCATACTACCTCCTCTTATATAGTGAAAAACGTGTCAAGCCACGGTCGTGAAAATAATAGAGCAACTACAACAGACAAAAACAAGCATGGTATGTCGGAGGAGGCCGATGTACAGTATATGTGATGCCAGAATTGAGCTATCATTGGTCATCACTTATTACTGCCTGAGACTGGCGACTGAGAATTCAAGAACATGGGATGGGGAGGAAGCTCGGCCTTGTTTAGTTCGCCAAAATTTTAGTTTAGCTGTTGTAATATTTTCGTTTTTATTTGACAATTATTATTCAATCATAGACTAACTAGACTTAAAAAATTTTGTCTTACAAATTATAAACAAACTGTGCAATTAATTTTTTTTATCTATTATCTATGTTTAATGCTTTATGAATATGCCGCAAGACGACGGAGAATTTTAAAAATTTTTAGGAAGTAAACCAGGCCTTACATTCAGAATCAGAGCCCAACGGCCCACGAACGTCGGAAGCTTGGAGCAGATGCTCCGTCAGGGTCAGGATCAGAGTTGATTGTGAACACTGAACAAGCTGCGACCAACAGCGGGGCGGTGCTTCGCCTGCTTAGATAAAGATAAGCTGTTACCAGCTTTCCAGGACAGCAGCAGCAACACACGAGTAATGAGCTAATCGATTGCATACGCAGTAGGCAGTACGCATGGGAGTAATCGGCAAAGTTCAGCCATATTAACTAAAAAAAAGACATCCGACAAAGAAACCGAGGTTGGTAATTTGCGCAGTTTCAAACTTCAGGCTTCAGAATTCAGACAGAACCTTGTCTACAACAATTACAAGAATATACAGAACAATCTGCCACAGGACCGATTTATTTCCACATTACACAACCAAAAAACCCTCCTCCTTTACGATGAAAGATACCACATAGCAACCCTCGTCCCTCAGCAGCACCAACAAATGCAGAATGTGCAGGAACATATCCTACAGGATTACAAATGGCACAATAGAAACCTCAAAAACCTTGAATGGAGGTACACCAAAGAATGCTGGGCTGAGGGAATCTCAAGTCCCCTTGATCACAACAACAGGGCAGCCCACATGGTTGATACAGTAGTTGCTCACACTGCCCAAGAACACCCTGTACAAAGGAATCGATACATCAGATATCAGATTGCGGCTTTGATTTGATACAGAAATCGGACAGCAGGAGGCATAGTAGTCAGGCACTTGTACGACTATCATAAAGGGTTTTCAGACAACTGGCTGTCCAACTTGTAACGAAACTTTAATGAAATGCAGAACGATGGCAGCACTCAGACTCAGTTCCAGCTGCAAAAGAAGAGTGATCACTGATAGGTATCCAGACAGACATCCTAGCAGAAAACTGAGCCACTGTACATGATACACACAGCAGCATGCTAGAACAAATGAAGTATTATGTTTCAACATCAACAAATGATGATAAGCATATCAAGGGATTCATAATTGAACAAATGAAGTATTATGTTTCAACATCAACAAGTGATGATAAGCATAGCAAATAATTTTCTGCAACTGAACTTGTCAAAACAGTTTGAAACTGTCATCCATAGATGAGAGAACAGATTAAAAACAACTTCCTTGCAGCTCACAATGTGTACTTAAACAGAAGTATGTGATTAGCCACAACTCTCAAATATGATGCCAGGCCAGATTAATAGAAAAACAAAGTGATAATATGTAAAACTTTTCCCCACATGTCCCGAAGTGGAAGCTACAACTAATGTCAATTTTGCGTGCAGATAGAATTTAAGTTTGGATTTAGCTCTGCTCAGTCTGCACCTTTTTTAATCCTTGTTGTGATGCCCACAAACGTTTCCCTTGGAAGGTAGTCCAGCCAGCTCTTTATTCAATGTTGTTGCTTAAAAGATGCACATCATCATCTATCTACTACTATATACTTAAGATAATGTTGCTTTCTGATGGAGTACTAGCTAGTTCAGAATATTAGTATTAGCTGGCTCGCTTCCTAACAAGTCATGTGTTATGATATTGATCGGGCACAGAGTCTGTCCCAGTTAGGCAGTACAGCATCGAAATCAGCAGTAACTTTAGCTAAGCAAAGCACAAGGCAAAGGCAGGATCTCTGTTTCTACCTCTTGAGCGGCCCAATGGCACGGCATCCCATGACGAGCAGATCGGCCTTACTGTTGGCCGCCACCTCGCAGATCTTCTCCTTGGGGTCCCCGACCACCACCTCCGTCTTCACCTCCACCTTCATCAAGAAACAAATCCCCAATCAGTGAAACCGGAAAAAGGGGGCGAGGACTGAAATTGAAGAACAGATCGGTCCTCGCTTCGCCCCCTTACATTCTTCTCGGAGCAAATCTTCAGCGCGTGCTCCAGGATCGCCTGCGTGATGCGCCGCTGGTGCGCCTCGATGGCCTGCGTGAACGCCGGCACCTCCACCCCGCCTGATCAACCAACAAGCGCCGATCGACCCCGACCAGGAGAACAGCCGTCAAGCCCCGCCCCGGACCAGATGGACAAGAGCGTGCCCGGCTAGACAAGATTGGTTCGCTTACTGGGGCCGCCGAAGGGGATGGGCGCCGGGTTGAGCCCCGCTGCGATGTTGGGCGGCGGCTGGACGTGGAGCACGACGAGCTCGCCGTCGGGGCGCAGGCGGAGGTTGTCGAGCGCCCACCGCAACGCGTTCATGCTCTCCTCGCTGCCGTCCACCGCCACCACCACGCTCGCCAGGTTGCCGGTCGCCATGGGGGAGCTCCTGTCCTGCTTCTGCCTAGGTCTCCGTCGCTCGTTCCCAAGCGTCGCCGGCTCCTCGATCGGTGAGGGATCGCCAGGCGCGACGGGTCGGTTCAAGTTGCGTGCTGCCGCTACCTCCTTCCCCTTCCCTGCAGACCCAGCCTGCTGCTTGCTCGCTTCGCTTGGCTGGCTGTAGCTGTACTAGAGCTGACTGAACTCTCACTAGCTAATAATTGCCCGGCTCTACTTTGATCTAATCAAGCGGTGTCTTGCGGCCACATGGTGCTACGTGGCAGTGTACGGACGCTGCCCGATCTGGAAGTTTGCGCGGATCCGACCCAATCACCCAGCGGCCAGCGCTGGCCGCCGGCCTGGTCGTGATAATATTTTTACATCAAAATTTAGCTTAGGCCTTGTTTAGTTTCGAAATTTTTTGGTTTAGGATACTATAGCACTTTTATTTTTATTTAACAGTTATTACCTAATCATAGATTAATTTAGCTTAAAGAATTTATTTTACGATTTACAAGTAAACTGTGCAATTAGTTTTTATTTTTATATATATTTAATGTTTCATGCATATGCTGCAGTATTTAATGTGACAGATAATTTTGAAAAGTTTTTTATTTTTAGGGTCAACTAAACAAGGCCTTAGGACTTCTTTAGTCCTTAGAAGCTAAAAACTTTTTAAGATTTTCAATCACATTAAATTTTGCAGTAAAAACATAAAATATTAAATATAAATAAAAAATAATTAATTACATAGTTTGTCTATAATTTACGAGATAAATTTTTTAAACATAATTAGTTCATAATTGAACAATAATTATCAAAAACAAACCATGGTCTAAAAAGATTATAAAAAATAAACGAAAGTGCTACAATATCTAAATTCAAATTTTTTCACAAACTAAATAAGGTCTTATACTGATATTTTTTTGGTGTGGATGCCAATTTATTTCTCTTAGATCATTCTATAATCCACGTGATATTGCCTGCACCTACTCGGGTCAAAGTAAAGCCACCGCGCTTACAAACCACAGATGAGTGAAGAACGCCTGCTTTGTACTGCCAAAGCTGTAGGAGCATAGGACTGGTAAAACGGTGAGTTCAGAACAAAGAAGCCTTCGGGCTTTTCAAAAATAGCATTGGGAGACGACTTCACCATCTTGTCGAAATTTGGAGTACTGTAACTATGGCCTGGTTTAGGTACCAAAATTTTTCAAGATTCCTCGTCACATCGAATTTTGCAGCACATGCATGAAGTATTAAATATAGACGAAAACAAAAACTAATTACACAGTTTGCCTGTAAATCACAAGACGAATCTTTTGACTCTAATTAGTCTACGATTGAACAATATTTGTCACAAACAAACGAAAGTGCTACAGTAGCGAAATCTAAAAAAATTTCGTGAACTGAACCAGGCCATGACAAATAGATGGATGAATGCATAAAGGTATGTCGTCGGCGAACAGAAATTGGATGAATGCCTGTTAACTCCGATCAGTTGTTCAGCCTACAGGCGCTCGGAAGTGTTGGGTGAGGGCGTGAGGCGCTCCGATCAGTTGTTACTCACGCCTTGTTCAGTTCTATTTTTTTTTTGGTTTTTGGGACTATAATACTTTTGTTTTTATTTGATAAATATTGTCCAATCATAAAGTAACTAGACTTAAAAGATTCATCTCGCTATTTATAGGTAAACTGTGTAATTAGTTTTTATTTTTGTCTATATTTAGTGCTTTATGTATGTGCCGCAAGATTTGATGTGAAAGAGAATTTTAAAAAGTTTTTGGTTTTTAAGGTAACTAAGGCCTCGGGAGGACTATCACTGTCAGAGGACTATCACTGTCACAGAGGCTGCGTTGTCGCCAGACAGTTCCCAGTAGCCAGAGAGCGGCAGTGCAGAAGCAGTGGGCCGAAGAGCAAGCCAAGTGATTGAGTATAGGCCAAATGATTAGAGCAAGTTTGTTGTCAACAAAAAATTAGAGCAAGTTTAATAATATAACCTACTTGCTGTCTGTAAGGTTCTTTACATCTTTCTACTAGTCTAAATGTTGTAAGGAAAAATAAAAAAGAGAAGATATCTTAAAGACATATATAAAATAACTTATTGTATACCTTAAGTCTAATCACTTGGCTTAGTCAAATACTTGTCTCTTTATTGACCTTGCTCTCATCCATCGTCAACATGTAGCCCACCCACCATCCAACCATACCGTTCCTTCTATCAAAAAAAAAACCATACCGTTCCTAATTTCACTCACAGCCCTTGTGTTGCGTGTCGAAATACTCCCCTCGTAAGAAAAATGGATAGAAACGGTGCTGGTTAAACTATCTTAAATTTATTAAGGCCTTTTTTTAGATGTTTTTATTTTTATTTTGACACTGTAATATTTTTATTTGTATTTGATAAATATTGTCTAATCATAAACTAACTAGACTTAAAAGATTTTACCTCGTGATTTACAGACTGTGTAATTAGTTATTTTTTATCTATATTTAAAGCTCCATATATGTGCTGCAATATTTCATGTGATGAAGAATCTTGTAATTTTTGGGTTGTTGAGTGCGTCTAAGCGAGCCCTAAGTTTATAGCAAATAATACTAGTATTTGTGCCTTTAAATAGATTTATTATGATAATATATTTTATAACTAATTTAATGGTACTGATTTGTCTTTATAAGTTTTAGTATTTTTATATGTTTCCAGTCAAAAGTTGAAATTGTTGGACTTTTTGAAATACGATAATTGCATCGTGGATGGAGGTTGCAGTACGCGTGTTACTGCTTGTACTGTGTTTCAGTCATGGTTCCATCACTGTCACGAGAGATGTTGGAGCAAATCCCGAGGTGCAAAATGTGGTCGATCTCACGAAGCAACTGTTCTTTAGCAGTTCCCCGAATTTAAAACCTCCTTTACGGAACGAGCATGCGTGTCGACCTGTCGTGCACGTCGTCGTACCCGTACCCCCCTCAAGCGTTGCCCAAACTCTGTGCACCGGACGGAGGACCTTATCTTCCCACGTCGGTGGACGGTGGGCATCAGTGCTCAGGTGCACATGCCAATCTTGGTTGTGGGTACTCCAGCACACACAGGCGCACAAGCGAGCACACCGCGAGTGGCTGTAGCTCGGCCTCGGCGGTGGCACAGGAGATCCGAGCGCCCCTTCCCCGCTTCCCTGCAGCGCTGCTGGTGCTGGTCTCCGGAATCCGGTCTCCCACAACCACAAAAGCCGCCCACCGCGTCGTTTTGCTGCGCGTCCGGAAAGGGGGAGCCCGGACGGAGGCGCGCCCCGGCAACAGGACGAAAGTAGCAGTGCGCCAGTGTGCCCCCCGGCGTCTGCCTCGCTGCCGCGCCAGCAGCCTGACGAGTGCTGTTCGACGGTCGCTCGTCGCCCGGTCGCCCTTGCCCGCCCAATCGCGGATCACTGCTCTGCCCGTGAGTTTGCCGTCTGTTCAGGACTTGAGGTGCAGCGCTGCACAGTGCTCTACGTTGTACTGCTCCTACGCATGGATCCCCCGCCGTCCGCCGAAGAAATGTGTGGATCGCGACAGCTAGCCGCGCCCCGATCAGGGGCCCAGAACTGGACGGGTCGGCAGCCTTGTTGAGGGTACGCGCTCGCACCGCGCGTCGTCGTCGTCGGTGCCCATTCCGGCCGTAATTACTGCGTCCGTGCCTCCGTGGTGGTGTCGCGAAAGATCTACGTACCGCTAGGCTGGGAAGTGGTTCTCGTAGCCTTTCAGCCTGCTGAGGCCTAGTGTTTCTACTTGTGGTAGCCTAGCGGGTGTACTTCGTGAACAGTGGGAATCCCATGCTTCCAAACACCTCGGTGGGCGATGGCAGGGGAAATTTTCCATTTCTTTTTATAGATAATCTAAGCCGAATAGCAACCTGTTTGTTTGGCTAATACACTATAGTTAAAAAAATAAGTTTTTGCTGATTTGTTACGGCTAGCCCCCCCCCCCCCCTGCCTCCCTCGAGGATATCCGGCCGTACAAGTCCACCATTACATTACCGCTTGAGAAAGGCGCTGCGTCGCGGCAGCTGGACTGCTGCGGCCTTGCGGGTGGTTTGACCGGCGAGGACCAGGGCCTGTTTAGAGAGAGTACGGTTAGATAGGCTAGCCCCTATCGAAGCTAGCAATGAAAAATGTATCTAGCGCATGTGCATGTGTATTTTAAAATGTTTATGATTCGTGAGACAACATCTAGATCGATCTTCTTCATGGGGATAGCTCTGCTTTCTAGGAGAATGAAGCATGAAAGTACTTTCTCCATACCCGAACCCTCACTGAGCAAAGCTGGCCACTTGAGCCTTTGCTTATTTGTTGAAAGAAATATATCTGCAACTATATTTATTAGGATAGAGACATAAAACTGATCCCCAATTAATTATATAAGTATAATTATATTCTAAACGTCAACACATTCTGATATGGAAGAAGTATCAATCTAAGGAGACACTTCTATTAGTACTGCTCATTTATCTTGAGGGCACTGTTTCTATGCTCTCTATCGGGCAATCACTTACTGTTACAACGGATAAGAATAGCTCATTTAACCAAATGTATCCTCTATTAGGTTTCTTGCTTCACACCTGTCGACGAAAGCTGGTCGGCAGTCTACCTTGGGGTATACCCACGTTAGTAGTTTATCGGTAGACGGTGCGCAAACTATGAACTCGATGGTGACGCAAGACACGGACAAGCTTTTTATCCAGGTTCGGCCGCCGAGTTGGCGTAATACCTACGTCCTGCGTCTGGTTGTATTGAATTGTGTTGAGAGAATATGATGTGATGTGTCCTCTAGGGGACCCCTGCCCCTCCTTATATATCGTGAAGGGACAGAGTTACAAGCAAAGTATCCTATTTGGTACAATATCTTGTAGTCTTGCGGTGCACGCCGACCAGTCGCGCGCCGCACGTCTTCATCCTGTGGGCCGAGCCACCTCTGATGGTGCGGCCCATATAGGCCCATGAGGGTATAGGGGTTTATACCCCCACAGCTAGTCCCCGAGCACCATGTATTGTGATGTAACACGCCGTCTTGAGCTTTTTCGATCAGTGAGGCTTGACGTCTTCAATAAGTAGGAAAGTCGCCCAAACAGTTGCAACAGTATTTTGACCAACTCAAAAAACAGTTGATCAACATTGATATCGAAGAAGCAGGTTGTTCGAAGAATGCATGGTGCTCTTAATCAAAAAAGATTTCTTTCCTGATGAAGTGTGCCCACTTTACTTTTCTGAAAAGTATAGCCTTTCAAAAAGCAAGCACATTCACCGCAAGGTGAAGTGTGCCCACTTAGTCCCCGAGCCTGGTAGTAGGTGACGTAGGCACGTGGTGCCAGGGTCAAAAGAAAAGTCCTCAAAGAAATTCTGAAACTGAGATGCATCGTCAGATACATCGTACCGATGTAGTCCCCGAGCTTGCTGGAAGGCGAAGTATGAGCCTTGCAGCAAGGTCTAAATAATTTAAATTATCCAGTCCAATTAGATATGTAACTGAGAAAAGCAGTCCCCGAGCTGTGGTCAGAGAGTGATCGAAGCAAGTCCCGAGCACAGCGCAGGGAGTGATTGATGAGTCTCCGAGCACGATCGGTAGTCAGCACAGTCCCCGAGCACGACATAGAGACTGATCGGCCAGTCCCCGAGCGTGGTTGGGAACGTAAACGTGCTCGGTGGTCGGCACAATCCCCGAGCACGGCGTAGAGACTGGTAGACAAGTCCCCGAGCGTGGTTGGGAACGTAAACGTGCTCGGTGGTCGGCACAGTCTTCAAGCACAGCGTAGAGAGTAGTCGACAAGTCCCCGAGCGTGGTTGGGAACGTAAACGTGCTCGGTGGTCGGAGCAGTCCCCGGACGCAGCGTAGGGAATAGTCGACGAGTCCCCGAGCGTAGCTTGTCGACTGGACCAAACTCCTGAAAAATAAATATAGAGAATAGGTAGTACATGATGTATAAATAAACTTTAGATGAAAAATCAGTACTGAGATAAGTTTTAGATTTTTTGTTATAAAATTAGCACGAGTAGTTAATTCATCCTAGAGCTTGTACCAGCTCTGGTCTAGCCAACAATCAGCATGAGGTGCGGAACCTAGGCACGCGTAGGATTGTCAGCCACGTCAGAGAGCTACTGCCGACCACCCGGAACGCAGAGGGCGGATCTCGTGCACGTGTAGGGAGGAGTCGGAGACAGTACCGGCTCTGGAAAGCTCGTGTAGGAGAAAAAACTAGTCGGCTAAAAAAGTTGTTTTGAAGAATAATAATATTAAAAATATTATGCCAAAAATAAATAAAATATTAGAAGTGTACTTATCTTTGAAAGAAAGTCTAGTCGGTGACGACAAAATTGTCCGGCCCTCGAGCTTTTCGACTTGTCATGATGGTGGTCGCTGTTGTCATAGCGTCGTTCTTCGCGGCGATTCTTATTGCGACTGGTGGTCAAAGCAAGTAGGCCAAACAATTCGGTCGATGGCCCGAGCAGGTCGGTGTTGTCGATCTGCCTCCCTTTGTAGCAGGGAAGCGTGCGACGCGTTGTCGGCGTGGTCGGAAACGTTGCTGGTGTGGTCGAAGTCGTAGCCAGCGTGGTTGGAGCTGCAGCCGACGTCGGTGAAGAAGTGATTGGCACAGATTGGATCTACGCCTCCTTCGCGGTCGTGGTGGTGAAGCTGTTGAAGCTGACGGTGAACGTGAAGCCGCCCGCCATGGCCACGAAGTTTGGGATGATGGCCATCTTGTTCGTCTAGGAGAGCTGTACGCACACCCCCTACCTGGCGCGCCGCTGTCGACGAAAGCTGGTCGGCAGTCTACCTTGGGGTATACCCACGGTAGTAGTTTATCGGTAGACGGTGCGCAAACTACGAACTCGATGGTGACGCAAGACACGAACAAGCTTTTTATCCAGGTTCGGCCGCCGAGTTGGCGTAATACCTACGTCCTGCGTCTGGTTGTATTGAATTGTGTTGAGAGAATATGATGTGATGTGTCCTCTAGGGGACCCCTGCCCCTCCTTATATATCGTGAAGGGACAGAGTTACAAGCAAAGTATCCTATTTGGTACAATATCTTGTAGTCTTGCGGTGCACGCCGACCAGTCGCGCGCCGCACGTCTTCATCCTGTGGGCCGAGCCACCTCTGATGGTGCGGCCCATATAGGCCCATGAGGGTATAGGGGTTTATACCCCCACAACACCCACCGACTAAGGGTCTGTTTGGCACAGCTCAACTTCATTAGTAAAGTTATTTTTTTAGAAAATAGCTTTATGAGTGACTTTCTAGATGAAGCTGATCTGTTTTGGAGAAAGTGTTTGGCAAAATAGCTTCACCAACTACTTCATGCATAGTTGAGAGAGAGAAATGAGGGAGAAGCTGCAATAAACTACTTTTTTTCTAGCTTCATCCCAACTTATGTCTTTGTGAGAGGAGGGAAAAAACAGCTTCACCCATGAAACTATTTTAAAAATAAATGTTTGGCAAAAAAAAAAAAACAGCTCACAACAGCTCATGAAGCTGTTGTAAGCTATACCAAAAAGCCCTAAGTCCCATGTTGAATCGCTTTTCTTTTCCTACCACGGTTGGTGTGGTTGTTTGGTACTGACACTGCGTGGAGTCAGAACCATGATAAACTTGTAGAACTGATAGATACTAGGACTTGTTTAGTTCCCAAAAAATTTTGCAAAATTTTTCAGATTCTTTCGTCATATCGAATCTTTAGACGCATGCATGAAGTATTAAATATAGACGAAAATAAAAATTAATTGCACAATTTGGTCAAAATTGACGAGACCAATCTTTTAAGCCTAGTTAGTCTATGATTGAACAATATTTGTCAAATACACGAAAGTGCTACAGTGTCGATTTTCTAAAAATTTTTAGACCTAAACAAGGCCTTAAAATAAACGGAATAAACAAACTGTGTCCACAAGTACAAGGCCAAACAAACCGCGGGAGACGTAGTTTTCGGCCACTGTAGCACTTTCGTTTGTTTGTGGTAAATATTATCCAATCATAGATTAACTAGGATCAAAAGATTCGTCTCGTGATTTTTAGTCAAATTATATAATTAGTTTTTATTTTTATTTTTATTTAATATTTCATGCATGTGTTATAAGATTCGATGTAATAAGGAATTTTGAAAAACTTTTTAATTTTTAGGTGAACTAAACAAGGCCCAATACAACCACCTGCCGAAACAGAACCGAACCACCAGACACGCCCCACCGTGTTCACGCGAAGGCACGAGATCCCGACGGCCTGCCAAATGCCCGGGGCACGACGCGGCGGCGCCCGGCACACCCGGCGCGCCACAGAATCGGGCCTGGAACAGCGAATCCGGGCGGCTGCAGCAGTACGCGGCCGTGCGGTGCGCCCAATCGCCCAAAGGCCACCCCCAAGGCCCCAATCCACGCGCCTGCGCGGCAGCAGCATCTCCTTTCTCTTCCTTCCCATCTCCACCTCCGCCGGCTTTCTCCTTGATTTCCCGCAACGCGCTGCAGGCTGCTGAAGTGCTGAGGCCACGGCAGGCCAGCCAGCCAGCAGAGAGCACCGCCACCGCGCACGCGGCCGCCTGCTACAGGCTGCTGTACTGTTCTAGTCCGTCAGCCACCACTCCGCACTCTCCCTTTCCTTTTCCGGAATCCTCAGCCTCGCCCCCCTGGCACACCATCCCTACGCCTCCCTCGTCTACTGCCTGCTGTGTGCTGCGTCGTGCCTGGCTGGGCCCCGCCGCGCCGTTCCGTGTGGCGAGGGAGCATAAACAATGACTGGGCCGGCCGGACCCGTAGCCACACGACCTTTCCTTCTCCCAGTTTTTATGCTTTGTTTATTCGCGGGGATCATGGGTAATCGCGTGGGCCGTGCCTGGCTGGGTTTATTTATGCCGACCTGCCAATAGGAGCAAATCCCCTTTCCTTGCCTTCGCCTTTCCTCTCGCTCCCCTCCTCTCCTTTCGCATCCCCATCGCATCACACCACGACTCCACACCGCCGGTTGGCTTCGCTGCTCCGACCTCGATCTTCCACCTCCCGCCTCCGCCTCGTGAAGCGCGTGGGGACTGGGCCTCTGGGGTTCGCCTCTCGGCGCGGCGGCCGAGTGCCTGCGTCCTCTACGGAGAGGGATCGGCGGCGGGGATGGCGAGGGAGCGGCGGGAGATAAAGAGGATAGAGAGCGCGGCGGCGCGGCAGGTCACGTTCTCCAAGCGCCGCCGCGGCCTCTTCAAGAAGGCCGAGGAGCTCTCCGTGCTGTGCGATGCCGACGTCGCGCTCATCGTCTTCTCCTCCACGGGGAAGCTCTCCCAGTTCGCCAGCTCCAGGTGCGTAGTATGCAGTTATACACGCTCCCCGCCGCGCCCGTCTACCCCTCCTCACTCTTCCACCCCACGCCGCCTTGTTTCGATAGATCTACCGGCTGTCCTTCCCTTGACGCCTTCCGTCACGCCTTCCGAGTCGTCGTAGCTCGTAAGATCCGGCCTGGTTAGGGTTTTCCCGGCCGCCGCGCCAGCGGCCGCGTGATACTTCTGCTTCGTATGTTTCCTTCTTCACCCAGAGATAACGCGATGTTATTGATCGTTTTTTATCGAACTTTTTACACGTGAGTGAAACTTTTGGAACGGTGTTTTCGGGGGTTAGGTTTGAGGGCGCGCACGTTGGTGCGTCGAGTGTCCATAGGAATGGGACTATGGGAGTAGTATTGGGGATTTCTAATCTACATTTTGACTGTAGTTTCGACATGTGCAGATTATTATTTTTTATTTGCTTTTTTTTTTCGATTGGGCCGGCCGGGGCATCTGCGTTGCCCCTGCCATCACTGTGACATCTGTTATTTGCTGTGCGTTTCTGTGTAGAGAGTTAATTGCTATTGGAGGTGTGCGTCTTCCCAGTTTTGCGGTGGGGGTAAAAGTCACCACTCACCTCTGCCAATTGCGTACGGCTGTCCTTGTGATTTTATGTGGTGCTGGGTGGCATTGCATTACCTAGTGATCAAAAGAGGCGTCTCGTGCTTTGTGCGATTCTGTCTTAGCTGCAACTAAACCCTGTTGGTTGGTCTTAACTTTGTATGTCTTGCCAAATCATGTGCTAGCTACCTACTATTGGTTGATTTGAAATTTGTATTTGCTAAATCATGTGCTATTACTGTTTGATCTGAAATTGTTTGTACCTGTTAATAGTTCGTTATACATTCTTCTTTTGGCTATATCTATGCTGAAAAGGAGCCTTCCCCAAATTAATCATTTATGTGGCGCCTGTTATGCCCGTGTATGCTTGTTATAGGATATACTCCACCTCCATTTTGTCTAGTTTCTGTTGTCTAGGGTAGAATGTGATTGTTGGGAATAACTTTTGGAGTTAAGTGTAGGATTCTTACACTGTATATATTTTCAGCATCTTGCAGTATCATATTTGTTTGTGTCAAACTTTAACTAACTAAAAGTAATGTTATCAGTTTTTTTAACTTGCATGTAGAGGAATGTTAGCAAGCTGTTCCTGTAGATGCATTGGTTTTAATTTCCGTGGTTATGCAGTTATACTTTTTTCAGTGAGATTCATATGTTTTGCTGTGCTTTTACACATATTGCAGTGAAAAGTTTCGTCTGATCCACGAGACAAATGACATTCCTAGCCAGCCTTCCTTTGCACAATTTCAGCGTCATGTAGTTTATAGTTGACATCGTTCCTTTTGCTAACGATGCTTTTATCTTAAGTTTTTAAGTTTGCATCAATTGATCAGTTTGCATGATATGATCACCCCAGCGTTACACCTTGGTAAGAGTTTGGATGTGATACTTTGCTTTGCTGAATTAGCCTTAAAAATTTTAGACAAGAATAAATTACTGGCTAGTAATTGCATAATAAATTACAGGTTGCCCATCGTTAAGTATATAATATATGTAAAATAAGGGAGAAGGTATATGCCGATTGATGTTCTTGATGGGCAAAACAATGGGAGTTTAACTTGAAAATACTATGTAAAATTGAAGTTGTTTATTAAGGTCTCACATATTTTTGCTTGTTGCCCCATTAGCCCATGATAATATACTAATTAATCATTTTCCAATGACCAATGGGTAGTGTGTTCTTTATCTTCTTTTGTTTGTCTGGTTTAGTCGCCACTGAAGGGTGTGATTATATTAACTTATAGATTAAATAAGCTGTTTGTGACTACTGACCAACTTATTCTTTCTTTGCATTGGGTTTCGTTGATCCTTGTTTGCTATTGCTGACTCTTGTTTTAGACAATCTTTTATTTCTACTGTTGCTTTATGAATATCTCAACTATTGTGTCATACTGTTGTTTACTTCTTAGTACAATATCTCCTACAATGAAAGCACAGATATATGTATCGTGTATATATAGCTAGGAAAAGATTTACATACTTTCAGTTGTGCCTTTGGAATTATAAAACCAACCTAGAATTATGAACATGCTTTTACTTTTAGTATCTAATTTCATTTTCGCTTTATTGATTGATTGTAGCATGTTATGATGCTGACATTTCCTTCCCTTGTACAGTATGAATGAGATCATTGACAAGTACAACACACATTCTAAAAACCTGGGGAAAGCAGAAGAGCCTTCTCTTGACTTGAACGTATGTACAATTCTTCTCTAATCTAATGCTTTGTAGTAGTATGTAGTACTTGGAAACCCTTGAAACGACAGACGCAACGTGGGTAATATGTTGCAAATTGGGGCATTTTATGTCAAAGGTCTGGCTGGTTAAAATCCTCATATAATGTGCTGTCTTTATCTGGGTTAATAACATTTCAATTTTGTTTCACTGAAATTATATATATATATTTTAAAAAATATTCATTTGTTCCAGCTGTGCAATAATTGCTCCATGACGACTTGCAGCATGTTCAAATGATCTTCTTTTTTGGTCTTGACTTGAATCAGCTACGAAACACTATAGTTATCCTTTTATATATATAACTCCTTTATTTTGTTTAATTGCCCGCGATGGCAATAACATTATCAGCATATTAAGTGGACAACATACTAATTGGCTATAACATTATCAGCATACTAAATGAATAGTGCATTTACTATATTTTTATATAATTTTTTAACCCAACAAGATTTTAAGTCATCTTTGAACTCTGTTGGTTTTGGTTTTTTTTTAACATAACCATATGTAGTTGAGAACGTGCAATAAATGCATTTTGACCCCTTTTTATTTTTAAAAAATGGCATAAGCCTGTTGTTTTGTGGCATACTGGCATGTTAATTTTGTTGCTGATATTGACAGTTGTGCCATATCTTTTCAGTTAGAACATAGCAAATACGCAAATTTGAACGAGCAACTTGTGGAAGCAAGCCTTAGACTCAGGTACATCTGATTCCTTGTTTATACAATTATACATGATCCATGGAAAAAATAGTCTTCATCAATGCATATGTTTATGATGCCTGTTTTCTTTATAGGCAGATGAGAGGTGAAGAACTTGAGGGATTGAGTGTTGAAGAACTCCAGCAATTGGAGAAGAACCTGGAAACTGGTCTGCACAGGGTGCTTCAAACAAAGGTATGGCTGTTAAACATGTTGCTATGTCAGTTTTCTTTAAGTAAGGCTTGGCAATAGCAAAAATTTGATAGGACATATGATTGCAGGATCAACAATTCTTGGAACAGATCAGCGACCTTGAACGGAAGGTAATGAACAATAAATGGGTTGATTAGTTGTTGCATTGTAGTATTCTCATGTATATATAGGTTAGGTTCTGTAGTTTAAGGTCAACTATTTTTTTTGGTGAACTACTAGATGCTTTAGGTATGAATGTTTTCTGATCGGCTTATCGTTTATAATCGGTCTGGCACCGATCAGGACGATCAGGACGATTAATCGACGACTGATCGGTCTAATCGTCCATATAATCGTCCAACATAAAGCAGGACTATATAAGTATATATCATATATGTATGGTATATATACCATATACTATATATTTATATAGTACACATCAAGCATCAAGACTATATTTCTAGTTAGTTGGCTACTTACCTGTGAGATTTGACTCTATATATTTATATATGGACATCAAGCATCAAGGTCAAGGGGGAGGAAGAAGCAGGCAGCAGGGAAGAGTGAGGAGGAAGCAAGCAGTAGCGGGCTACTTGGATTGGAGCTGGAATGGGGAGGAAGAAGCAGGCAACATGGAAGAGGGAGGAGGAAGCAGCAGGCAGCAGGGAAGAGGGAGGAGGAAGCAGCAAGCAGCAGGAGCAGCAGCTCAGTAGCTGACGGCTGGAGTGGAAGTGAGGACTGAGAAGAGAGTGGGGGTGAAGTTATAAGGGAAACCCTAATGGGCCTGACCCAATTAAATAATATCCTTTCAAAAGCAGACCATCTGCCAGTCAACTTTGATCGGTCAGGAGGCCTGATCGGACGATTAATCATGATTAATCGACGATTAATCATGATTAATCGACGATTAATCGGACGATCAGGTTTCTGATCGCTCTAATCGAATCGAAGGCCCTAATCGAGTGCTACAGACCGATAAGGACGATTAATCGTGATTAATCGCGATTAATCAAACGATCAGAAAACACTGCCCTATGATCTGTTACATCCACCACGTTTATCTTGTAAACTGTCATAGCATATTTGTTACTTTGGTTGATCTAGTGAATGGTTGCTGCCAATACATGATCCAACTCATGTGATTTTGGTATGAAATACTGGAATCTGGAACTAGTCTAGAATACATGAAAACCATTTGTATGAAATAAGGATTGAGTGAATGTTACATGAAAACCATTTGTATGAAATAAGGGTTGAGTGAATGTAGGTGTTTAATGATGATATTCTACCTCTAAAGGACCATTATATTTTGGCTATTCGTGGAACGCTAGCTTGCTGTTCCTAATTGTTGTAAGATATCATAAGATACCTATCACCTTTAAGTGATAACGATTGCTTAGCTTACATATAGTTAATGTTCTGTTAGCTGATACAGTAGTAAACATTCAACAACTGAGATTATTTTAATTAATATATAAAATCCATAAGTGGAATTGCTGTGCTAACTTTTTTCTCTTGGGAAACTCATACAGCAACCCTAGGGGCAAGCAATGTTGTTTTTAAACACATTTCGTGATCTGTAATAACTTTTTAGTAGAGGGAAGGTACACTTTTTTAATTTACAGAAAAAACTGATTGCAAACTACATGAATTACACTCTCTTTCTATTGCAACTTCAACAGAAACATTCATGTCTTCAGTTTTAGGACAGTTATCTCGAAGTGAACGCTCTTATCTCAATTTAAGAATATAGAGGTTTTCATGCTGATGCGTAAAGCTGTTCAAATATTGCATTAGCAGATGAAATCATTTTTTTGGCACAGAACTACGGCAGACAATTACCACTGAACTTTTTATAAACATATGTTAGGGTCCAAACATACAAGTTCTGATAGTGAGAGTTTTGAGAGCAAAAAACAAAAAACACTAGCTGCTCTGTTACATTCTCAAACATCCCCCAAATTAGAAATGGTGGAGGGAGTGGTGTCCTTGGTCCAGTGTGACCAGAGGGGGGGGCATCAGAGGCCACATTCTTGATGATTTGGCTGGTGGTGACATCATTGGCATGAAAGTCTTCCAAAGGTTCCAGTTCCACGGATTTTTGTTTTGATGATAACATGTCATCATGGATTGAGAACTCTTGCTGTCGCACAATCCATGCCCCAAACATCTGACTGCTTCGGAGAAGTCTCCTTGGTTTAAATGTGATAATAATTAATATGTTTTCGGTAGGTTCCTCCTTTTCCAAAATACTATTGCAAGTTAAAGACACTATTTTTTCACATGCTTTACTGCAGAGTACACAGCTGGCAGAGGAGAACATGCAACTGAGGAATCAAGTAACTTCACTTCTTTAGCCTTCGTTTCTTTCAGAAGAATCCATCTGATGAACTGAACACATATTTGCATTTCAATTTTATACCTGAACACAGGTATCCCAGATACCTCCAGCTGGCAAACAAGCAGTTGCTGATACTGAAAATGTTATTGCTGAAGATGGGCAATCCTCTGAATCAGTGATGACTGCGTTGCACTCTGGAAGTTCACAGGATAATGATGATGGTTCGGATGTATCTCTAAAGTTAGGGTGAGTAGCCAGTAGCCTTTTCTATTATGCAGAGTAAGTTTGACCGAATAGATCATTTTGTCTATTCTTACTCTACACCTTATTGGCTAAAGCAAGGCCATCTTATATTTTGCCTATTTTCACGTGCTACTCTGACCCAAAAAGGATACATTTTTTTTTGAACGTAACAGAGGATACAATTCTAGAACAGTGTTCATTCAAACTTTGCAATTCTGTGTAAAAAGGTACTAATATTTAACAACAAATATATATTATTAGATTCATCATGGAATATATTTAATAGTATACCTATTTGAAGTTATAAATGTTGATTCAATTTTTTTTTTTGTAAACTTAGTTAAAGTTAGGATAGCATGACTTTACTAGACCTAGAATTGTATGCTTTATAGACGGGGAGTACTTTCTTCAATGGTGGTCTTGCCTTGATTAGTATTGGCTTGCAAACAGCAATGGTTCAATTCTCCTAAGTATGGGTTTAACCTGAATAGGTTTAAGTTTAGATTTGGATACGTATCATCTAGTGGTCCTGTCCGCAACAACCAACCAGTTTTCTTTTCAAATTTATATTTCTTATATTAGTTGATCAATTAGGCATTTCTTTGATGCCCAAACATTACTATATATCTATCACTTAAATTAGCTCTAATCTACATATGAGTTTTAGATATAAAGGTAATTTCTAGGTCTTCTCGACCATGGTCAGGCTGGTTGAAATTTTCTGTTTTATGTCATTAACATTGTGCCTTTTATTATTTTGCTTTTTGCGTCTTCTTACTGCAATCACCATTGTGCAGGTTGCCTTGTGTTGCATGGAAGTAAACTGCAAAAGAGGCTCCGTGTGGACCTGGTTGGAGCTGAGGCCTCAGCGGATAAGTACTTGTGTGTTATGGTCTTATGGACGACCCCCGACTACTGCAATAAACTTGCATTGGAAGCGAGATCAGTTAACCTGATTTGTCATCCTTGTGGCTTCATGATGCGATGTTCCGCTTGTACCGTTTGCTAGGATGTTAACTGAGCTTTTAGAATCATGTTCACTTCTGTTCTTATATCACTGTTGTACTGGTCGTGAAATCTATCTACTATGCAAAGTTATGACCCGGCTTGCAACTTATCTATCGTTTTTCTCAAAACAGCGGCAATGTTGAATGGCGCGCCGTAAGCTACTAAGCATTTCTTCGTGTTATGTGCGTGAATTATAGACAGTTTAATTTCCATAACCGCTCTCCATACACATTTTCTTAAAAAAATAACACCGGAATACGGTACCTGTGAAAAATAAGTTACGATTATGTATCTATAAAAGTCACAACATATTCACTTTCATGCCATGTGTGTTAACATATGCATGATTGTAAATTAGTAATATAAGGATAAATAATTGTTAGACATCCTAAATACTCCCTTTGTCCCAACTTCAGTCAAACTTTTTTTTAACTTTGACCAACTTTATAAAAATGAGCATCAATATCTATGACATAAAATGAGTATCTTATGAAAATATATATTCTATGATAAATCTAATGATATTAATTTTTTACTATAAATTTTAGCATTTTTTTCTATAAATTTGGTCAAAATTTTAAAAATTTAACTTAGAACAACCTATAGAAGTTGCAGCTTCAAAACGGGTTCCCACAAAATTAGAGAAAAACACCCCTCCTATTTTTGTAAATATATAAAAATAGAATCCCACAAATATAAAAAGAGGCGGAACAAAAATAGAAAAATGGACCGGATCGGGACGGGATTTTTGTGTGTCTGTTTTTATCCCTACCGATGAATCGTTGATGCGTATCTTGTGCCTTTCTCGGCCCATCGTCTCCAAGATCATGGAAGTTTATGGCCGATTGCCATTTTACATTGAATTGATACAGGAAACATCCTTTAGTCCTCCATCAACCCTTGAATTAATCTATTTTCTCTCTCTTAGTTATAGTCGAATTTTTAACATTCCGTAACTTTTGCAACATTTTGTTTATGCATTATTGCCTCCGGCAGTGCAATGTCAGCCAAAACTTGGAACTATTTGAGTCATCTAAGGATTTATTTTGGTATTTATTTGTTACTAGTATCTATTATGATTACCTTAGTCTGTACACTAGTATCACCTGATCATGTCGATCAGTGACACTTGATTCTATCTATAACCATATTAGTTTAGAAAGCATAGTGTGTTGTCGTCAAGTGTGGATGACATGACTTATAAAACCACAAACAACAACAATATAGAAACAAATTTTAGAAGAAACAAAAACAAAAGGATAATATATAGCAATGCTATCACTAATAAAAGCAGTCCTTGTCACATAGGATCTGTTTGGATGAGCTAGAGCTAGTAACTAGTTGGGCTAAAAATAACTAACTTAGCTAAAAAATAGCTCATCTATTAGCCCTATTATTTGGATACACTAGAGCTAATACTTAAACAAAAGTATTAGCTAGCTAATAATTAGCTCTTGTATCCAACCATGTCTTTAGCCTAATCTGGTTTAATAGTTTTCTAAGCTAAAACAAAGTTCAAGTTTTTTCTAAGATTAAACAAGATTTAGGGTTTTTAATTATCCATTCTATCCTCTTATAGCTAATGTGATGTGATCTCATATCATGGGCTGAAAACATATATTTTCTGTTAATAAAAAAAACCGTGGTCGTCTAGGCCCAACAGAATCGGCCCTAACCGCCCCAGCCGGCAGCAACAAACTAACGCCCACACCTCACGAGGCGGAGCCCCCCCTGCCCCTCCTCGGTCCTCGCCTGTTGTCCTGTCCTGTCCTGTCCGGTCCGGCCCTCCCAATCCTCCGTCCCTCCTCCCCTCTCCCCCTCCCCTCCCCTCCCTCCTCTTTTGAACTGACCACGCCGCCCGACGCCGCTCGAGCCTGCAAAGCTGCAACAGTGTTGCAGCCAACACATCGTCGCCTCGCTTTTCTTCGCTCACGCCGCCGCCACCGTCGCGCGCCTTGACAAGTCCGGCGCTAGGTCTTGCTTCCTCCTCCCCAGCTTGTCGTGGCAATGGATGACGGCGGCGAGGGCTCCGGGGCTGCGGGTGCTGAGGCGGTGGCCGTGGAGGAGGTGGTGGCGAGGAACCCTAGGTGCTTCCTCGACGTGAGCATCGGCGGGGAGCTGGAGGGGCGGATCGTGGTGGAGCTCTACGCCTCCGTGGTGCCGCGCACGGCGGAGAACTTCCGCGCGCTCTGCACCGGCGAGAAGGGCGTCGGCGCCGAAACCGGCGTGAAGCTCCACTACAAGGTCTGTTCCGGTTGGCTCCCGTGTGCATTTTTTTTTCGTGTTTTCGGCTGCAGGGGATTGGGGTTTGATATGCGGTGCGGTTGCCTGTCGGAGTTTAGTGCGGTAGTGTAGGCATTTCGATATGGGAGTCGTGTGATTTTGTTGGTCGAATTGGGGTTCGTCCTCTATTAGTGCGATTCGAAGATTAGCAATTAGGTTTTGGAATTTTGGTTAGTGGTTTGGTCGAGACTAATTTGGTTCTCAATTCTGTAATTACCGAGCTCCTAACGTTCGCTCGGTCGAATTTTAGCTGTAAAAAACTTCGTCAGGTGTGACTCATGAACCAGTACAATGATTTCGCGCCGACTGTTGCAGCAGTCAGCTTCTGGTGCGCTTTTTACTGTCAGTGAAAGTACCCCTGGCTCTGGGAGCCTGGTCTGATGTACTTGCAACTTGATCGGTGCAGATGTACTAAATGCAACTTGATCCAACGCGATTTTGCCGATCCTAGTTTGTTTTTGATGTGCAAGTGGCGTGCGATTATAGTTTTAGTTTGTAGATTTTGTTTTATTCCATTCAATGCTCTCTTTCCATGGCCTTTTGCTTTGATTCGATGGACTCGTTTTTTGGGGGTCTTTATTAGGACTGTTTGGTTGTAATGTTGTTTGCCTCTCTTTTTTTGTGAAATCTGAATTGCTGTGCTGCTTTGCAACTGGTTTTGATGTAGTACTGCCTACACTAGTGCTGGTACAGGTAAACATGGCCCTACCTCCATTTTGGACCTCATCACACTTCGCATGCATTTGTCCTTCCAATAGTTGCATTCTTTTCTAGTAGTCTGAAGTACTTCCTGAAAGGCCACACATACGGACATACCATTGGCCTATCAAATATATTTTCTGTGCTTAACATTTTGTGTGGACGGTGTTTTTTGGCAGTGTGTGGTGTGATATGGCCTACTTGGTTTGAGATGGTTAACATTTTGACTGAGGTTTGTCAATTGTCACTTTAAAAGCTGAGATTCTTCAAAATCTTGTGTTGGAATGATGATGCATGAGCATTACTCAAATACATAATTGACACAATAGTGACTACCCTTTCCACTCTGCTATTTTCAAGTACATGTATCCAGTGTGCAATTATCTTAGTGGGACTTCCATGCTTTGTACTTTGTAATGGTGGGGACTCCGACATAGAGTTGCTTTACCATTTCTTCGTAAGAGCTTGGTGGTGTCTATGATTTTTAGTTGGATATAGTTAGTAGAAGTGCATAATCATTTCCTTCAGACTTAATAAATCATTATTCATTCCTTTGCTGAAAGAAAGATGATGGTAAGACTTTGTTATATAGACCAGAATTGGTCTGTTCTTTCTCGACAACTAATTCCACTTTGTCCTCTGCCAATTGATGTCTGTTTTTCTGCCTAGATTTTTAACCTCCAAGATTTTTTTTCCTGACAACCTTAAATGCTTCTTGCGACCAAAAATGTTACTTTCAGGGCTCATGTTTTCATCGCATAGTCAAGGGTTTTATGGTGCAAGGCGGAGATATAACTGTTGGTGATGGAACTGGGGGGCAGTCGATATATGGATTGAATTTTGAGGATGAGAATTTTACCCTGAAGCATGAGAGAAAAGGGATGCTATCAATGGCAAATGCTGGCCCCAACACAAATGGGTCTCAGTTTTTCATCACTACCACCCGAACACCTCACCTGGATGGGAATCATGTTGTTTTTGGAAGGGCTATAAAAGGAATGGGGGTGGTTCGTGCAATGGAGCATATTTCTGTTGATGAAGCTGATCGTCCGACTGATGATATTGTTATTGTTGATTGTGGAGAACTTCCAGAAGGTTCCAATGATGGAGTTGTAAATTTTTTCAAGGATGGTGACATGTATCCTGATTGGCCGATTGATCTCGATGAAAAGCCTGCAGAAATTTCTTGGTGGATGGATGCTGTGGAGTCTGCAAAGGCTTTTGGAAATGAAAGCTTCAAGGTTCCTTTTCTTTTCTTGACTGCATCTTATGTCATGTACTCTTTTTAAGGCTATGCATGATTCAACTGTGGCAGACTGTCACTATTAGGCTATTCAGGTTAGTAGCAAACTAGAAGCCATGCAGTTAGCTAATGAACTTCATGTCAATTTCAAAACACAGCATTTTGTGAACACATTAGTGGACTCCACTTGATAAGTTAGATACTCTGAAAACCCAGCTACAGTCTGCATATCTTGTGTTTTGATTTTAGCCAAATTGTTTGCTAAACCTAAATCATTTTGGATGTTGCAACATTTGCTACTGCCTCTATACAGAAACAGGATTACAAGACAGCGCTCAGAAAATACAGGAAATCTATGCGGTACTTAGATCTTTGCTGGGAGAAAGAAGACATTGATGAAGGTAGTTTTCCCTTTTTCTCATCACTGCTCAGTTTGTTTATTCAAAAGCTTGGTAATTAAAGATCAGCGCACATTTTGCTTTTAGTCCTGACAGTCTATTTATGCTCAGAGAGGAGCACCGCTCTGCGAAAAACAAAGTCAATTATATTCACAAATAGCTCTGTAAGTTTTGTTTCAGCCTCTTGCTCATGCACAGATTTCTGATTCTGTAGTATAACTTTTTGCAAGGTTCTATTTTCTGCATCATCAGTGTTTCCTCAACTGTACCTACAGTTGAGCTGTTCGTTAGATGTGCAAACACTTTGTCTTGCTAGTATATTGAAGCCAGTTATAACTTCTTCAGGCTTGCAAACTGAAGTTGGGAGATTTCGAGGGTGCTTTGTTAGATGCTGATTTTGCACTGCGTGAAAGGGAGGACAATGCGAAAGCTTTTTTCCGACAAGGACAGGTTAATGTTTGTCTTTGGTATTGAATTGTGGAAATTTTTACACTTGAAACATCATATCACAAATAACCTCATGTGTCGTGTATGTGCAATAAGCTTGGTTTGGCCAAAAACTGTGACTAATGAAGCATTACTTCTCCCATGATTTTTTCTCTATATGTATATGTATTTGGAGATTTTTTCATACATAATGATGTATGCGGAGAATATAACTGGTTTATTTGCATGTGCTCTTTTCGATGGAATGTCTACTTATATGTCACGTTCCTGCCACACTATCATAGTTTTTTAAGTACAATTCTTGCCATTACTGATACCGTATTATGTCCTTGTTGTCTTGGCATTGGTAGGACTGACTTTTAGTGTCTTCATAGTCACTTTCAATTCAAACCTCCTTTCAGACACATCAGGTTTCACATCGTACCACATTTGCAGGTACGCATGGCACTCAACCATATTGATGCAGCAGTCGAGAGCTTCAAGCAAGCACTGGAGCTAGAGCCAAACGATGGTTGGTGTATCACCCTGTCTTCTTCACTTGTTATTAATCTTTTGTTCACAACTGAAACCACTGGATTTTGTTTTTGACATCCTCCAGGAGGAATTAAGCGAGAGCTTGCTGCTGCAAAAAAGAAGGTTGGTTTGTTACTTCTCTGAATCTTTTTTTTAGGAAACTTCTCTGAATCTTGGGACTAAGATACCATCTTTTTCTGGATTTTCACTGGCAATTCTGGCAGATTTCTGACAGGCGGGATCGGGAGAAGAAGGCGTTTTCAAAGTTGTTCCAACCTTCAGGAGGATCAGAGAAGGGTGACAAAGTACTTTTCTACTACCACATTCTGTTATTTTCCTTATAAAAGTGTTAGTCTGGATCTTTGGATATGGCACGAGTGCCTGCTAATACTGTTGAGCAGAAGTGTGTTGATTTGTTTTGTTCTCTTGTAGGAGAATAGCTGATCCTGCAAGTTTAACTTTTCATAGTTATTCTCTGGTCGCAAGTCAAAGTTTTTAGGTAAAGTAACCAGATCTTGCTTTACAACCTACAGCCAATATATCCTTTGTTTTTTCTTGAATGTGCTTTTATTAGATTATGAAAAGTTTTGTACATGGTTTTGCTTGCACATTCTGAGTTCATGGTTTATGTTCTTCAGGTAACAGAAGGGACTTTGCACGACGGTTTACGTTAGATGACCGAAATAGTTGGGGTGACACCAGAGCCTTTTTGTGTCCAGCATGGAAGGAACCATGGATCCATGATTCACAATGTTGTCTGAGAAATGTATTGCCTGGCATTAGCTGTGAGATTCTCAGACACGGTTTGCCTGGCATTGACTGAGCAGTCAGATTCTCAGACACGTATTGCCTGGCGTTGACTTAACAGTCAGATTCTCAGACGCGTTTGGTAACAGACGGTTTTTGGCAGTGAATCACCATTGACTTAACGGCGAGTGGTACCGGCATGTGCATGCGCTTATTTTGCCTTGTGTCAATGCAATGGAGTTATTTTACGCATAGCCAGCTGGTAGTAGTACCATGTAATAGCCCTGAAGTTGGGTTGCACACAAAACTGGAACCATTAATGCCTCATTTCAGTGCGGCACCTGATAACTCACGCCATTGTAATTTTCAAACATCCTACCATGGCCAAAATAACTCTACGTAGACTTCCTATGGGCTACGGTGTCTATGCATTGTAATTGTCTAGGCCCAGGTCCCTCAAGGCAGACGAGGCAGCATCTTTACAGCTTCCGTGCAACGCCTTGGCCTTTCTAATAAACTTTTCTGCACCATCATTAAGCAGTTTGGTCCTGCAATGGCAGCACCAAATGTTAGTGTTAGGATGTAGAATGTCTATAAACTTGCTGCATTAATAGCGAATGAAATTTGAATGGCGTCCAGAGATCTCATCGTTAGCCAGATTCCGCGTAAGTCATGATGTCAAAAAGAAAGATGTGTACGTTCCACAGCATACCTGTTCTCAGGGTTTCGCACAACAAGATTGCGAATCATAAGGCATGCTTGCTTCTGAGTCTGGCCAGAGGAGGGGAACCTTTGCATTGACTGTATCGCCAGAGTTCCAAAGCCTAGTTCCACTGCACGTGCTGCATTTTCTGGTGACCTCAGTGTGAGGACCGTCACCATAGACATAACCTGCACATTCATTCACCTCAGGACGGTATCTCAATACAGAAATCCTTCAGTATTCCAATTTCAATAATACCTCTTGAACTATAGCAGGATCTTCAGAAAATCTGGACGTCAACTTTAGGAACCTATCGAAACCACCTCGCTGAATGATAGCAGACTTGTTTGCATCGCTTGCAGCAAGCTTAAAGAAGAAAAAAGAGTGATGTTTGGTTTATTGAAAGTTGAATGTTCTCAAGCAGAAAAGGTTGCAGTGATGTAACACACTACCATACCTTGGACAACAAAGAGCAGCAAGATCTTGCTATAACTTTGTTCTTCTGCTCACCAGCCTCATCAATGCATTGAAGAAGCACATCAATTCCACCACTTTCAGATATGGAACGACATATTTCATCCTGTGGCAACACATTACATAAGATGGTAAAGCTCTCCTATGTCATCTCATAACCAAATAGGTGTAGCTACCTTTTGCTTTATGAAAAATGATAAAAACATTAGAAATGGCAAGGATGGCTGACAGTTCATTATTCAAGAGTGTCTTTTTTTTTCAAGCGCTAGATTTTTCTGAATACTGGCCACATGAAATTTAAATTGACTTGCCAGGGGCTGCTAGCTACAGATGAAAGACTAAGGGGGTGTTCCCCTTTTTCCCCAAAAAATTTTGGGTTTTGGTCCATCATTTTGCAAAATAGAACTAAACACCATGCGATTTTTTTGGCGAAAAGTTGGTTATTCTTCATTTTGGATTTTGGCCTCAAGAGGCCAAAAAAACCCAAAAAGAGTCTCAAGAGGCTCTCATGAGGGCAATAAATTCATACAATTTATTTCAAATCTGAATTCCAAACTTGCCAGGCAGCCAGAGTGGATAACCTCCTAATAAGTTATTTTTCTAATTAAACTGAAGCTTGAACAACTTAAAGTTGATAACATTGCAAAGCTTACATTGACTGCAATCGACTTTAAAGCAGCACAAGCAGATGGCAAGCTGGAAGGAGCGACTTGCTCACGAAGTGCATTGACAAGAACTTCTGCAACCCCGATTTCAGCGAATCTCCGGGAGTATCCATATACCTGGCCAAGTTCATCTGTTAGTTCATATTTTAATTACCATATGTCAAGGAAAAATATGCACTGGGCTATAAACACATCAAGGCAAATGTAGAATCAAAGTTTGCAATAGAGATACACATGCTCTGATGACACTGAGTAAGGTTGCATAGAAAAAGAAAAAAGAAGAAGGGCATAACAATGTCACCCAATACTGAAGCTAACACCTAGCACTTCATAGTATGTTAAGATGCTCCTTTAGTATCTAATCATTACTAGAAGTCTATTTAGTAGTAAATTGCAAGTAAGAAATCTGATTCTATTCAAATGACTACTGAAATGCTGCTTTTTGCTTCTTGTTGCATTCTTATTGAAATGGTATCAAGAAGTTACATTATTAACAAATGACTTATTGAAGCACCCCATGCACACAACTAGGTATTAGCACAAGCTATTTACCATGTCACAATCTATTTCCATAAAAGATCACATAGCAAATGTACTGCCAGGTACTTCCACAAACCACCGCATATTAGCAATTAGCATAGAAACTGGTGCGGCTGCCAATGTGAAACACTAAAACTGTGAATACTGGACACACCTGAGAAGCCACTACTCGGTTGTCATCAGGTGTCAACAGAACACGTATGGCATCGTACAAGCTTTGCACATTAGTTTTTGATTTATCCTTCATAACCTGCAGAATGAGTTCATCAACCTTCAGGTCCATAAAGGACTCTTTCACAACTTCATTGCCAGCAGAACCCGCAGCCACAACACTAAATCCAGCATCCAATAAGTCTGAATTTTCTGAGCCTCCTTTCAAGAGATCCATGACAATTTTGGGTCCCTCACTTTGTCTGAACTTTTCAGTGCTTGCGACATCTGCAGATTGAATATTTCCTGAAGTTAGAACAGAATGGAGGTTGTCTATGACAGGGTATAATTTAGAGTGGACAATACCTTTCTCAACACCAGTTTGCAGTGCAATATGAAGAAAAAGTAAAGACTAATGGATTATAATAAGGAGGTAAATAACTATGCGTAGAACCAAAACTGGTATGTGACAGGGTATAGCAGAACAAGACATTTTATAGCTGTGTGCGGTTTGTGAAGCTGCATATGGATGGAGGTTTATATAATGCCCATAACAGTCATTGGAATACAGCAACTGGATGGTGAATTTATCATTATAATGAATTCATTTTTTTCTGAAAATGTTGAAGTTTCTAGTTCTAGCATGCCATTTCATAGGTTCGTGCACTTCTAAGTTCAGCCGAGCAGAAACATGTAGCCGCTTCCAAGTGCATCTTCACAATATCCAGGAATATACACATGCTACCATGCTAGGTAAAGAAATTTGCTACCGGGAAGTCATTAGTACAAGCATGTTGTGAATAGAAGAACAGTGAAAGTTGCCAAACAAAGTGACGCGTCTCAGAAGACCCGCAAGGACACCAATGTCATACCACGGAGCACGGAGCTCAGCGTCTTCAAGGCCGATGCAAGCAGCCTCTCTTGCTGAACCCGAGCGGACGCGCACAGGGCAACGAGCGCCTCCACGACGCCATTCCGCACCGCGATCGCTGCATTCTCAGAACCCTCGCCGGAGCTGCACAGGCCGCGCAATTCATCAAGCAGAGAGACGAGTCCGTCGAGATCCTGCTCCGACCCGCTGCTGGCGCTGTGAGAGGCCTTCAGTTCGTCCAGAACCCGCACCACCGGGCTCACCTCCGCCGCGGCGGCCTCTCCCGGCACGCGCTTAATGATCCCTGCACGAAGCAGCGAGGGGCTGGATGAAGATTGCAAGGGTGCAGAGAACATCGAGGTGCGGATCTGACGAAGAGTGGTTACCAGAGAGATCGGCGCACTGGAGGGTGAGCGCCTCAACGGCGTCAGCGAGGGCTTCATCGGGGTCCATGCCGAGGTCCTCCATGTTCTCCCGGACCATGGCGTCGAAGGCCTCCTGCGAGATCGCGATCGCCATTTCCTTGCTCTGCTTGTGGGCGTGGGTGCCGCTACTGAATGGAACGGCTTTGCTTGGGGTTTCCCCTCTCCTAAGGGCAATTTTGAATTTTGAATGGTTTCCGTCTTTTGTTTTGGCTATCTATTTACCTAAGTGGCACTAAGCTAAGATATGAATGATTTTTTTTCAAGCTAAAATATGAGTCCCGAAAAGAATATAATTAGTCATATCCATAGTAAATTCTAAAATTAATCATGTTTATAGAAAATTTATAACAGTAATGTATGTATATTGTGAAAACATATCGCATGATGTATCTAGCTACACTTAGAGCATGTTTGAATCTCCTAAAATTTAGAACACTTTATCTGTTTTAAGTTTTAATGTGAGTTGAGATAAAGTTTAGAGCTAACTTTAACTTTAGATCACTTGCTTAGAGACTCTAGCTCTAAGTTTAGAGCAATACATTGCACGCATATTTCTCTATCTACTATGCTCGTGCATTGTATCTAGGTCATGATTATTTTTGTACTAAACCTCACTAATCAGAGGACTTCGTATTAGACGTGAACATGTGGATCCAGTATTCACATCGAACCATGTAGGACTCGAATATGTGAGCTCTAAATAAAAGATAATTTGTATCAGATGAGGGCACACGGACATAGATTGAGATTTGGTATCACTAGGTGACCCATGACATTACAAATTTTTTTAGGTGTAGAGATATCCATATATACTACAAGGGCCTCATAATCACTAATGTTGTTGTATTACCGCAATTCAAGCCAACTTCTGAATTAGGAGGAATATCATCATGATCATGCAGGTTTATTGTAGGTATGCTTAAATTTTTATAAGCTCCTAGAATAATATTTGGTTATACATACATGTTAAAAATGAAGAACATATTTATTCATTGTCTAACATCTATTTAATCCTGCTAGCCTTTTTAGTTGGTATCTATGAGTCATCAGTTCAAAAATATCTCAAATGTAAGAGCAAAACTAATAATACAACTATCTGCTGGCTATAAGGGTTTTTTGAAGCTTTCTCTTAGCCCACTCATAGTAGTTAGCTCTTAAAAATTAATATTGGGTCCACTTGTCTCTCTCATAAAGTTTCTCAGTTTCTTGTGCCCAAGTTCACCGTAAGCTTACCACTTGCTTCTCCTCTCCTCTTTTCTCCACCTCAACATTTAGCCGGCTTGCAGTCTCTTATATATTATACTTACTCTAATAGGAAATGTGTTTAGATCAATCTTTGTATTTTTTTAGAAGTTTTACCTTTAGAGCATAATGATGCATCCGAATTAAGTTTTCTTTATAGTGAATAACTAACACAATTGAGTTCTAATTTTTACATCTTTTCTACATGAAGATATATAGCAGTTGCGAGGAGACTTAGTGAGATATGAACTCAACAATGTATTATATCATACCTAAATATCCATTGCTCTCTGAATAAATGAAAGCATGGTTGTATATGTTGTCATATCCACCTTGTACTATTTCTATATATGGTTGTATATTGGGATTAACATATAAAAAATTTCATTATTATTTATACATTATGTATTTTTCATAGACATGTATGATAATTTTGTGAAAGTCATCTCACTCCTTCCCTATGGCTCGCACTTCATGATACGTGGAGGAAGAAAACATCTTTCCCAATTTCTTTGTTCAATTATGAACAAAAAAGAAAAGGAAGAAAGGACGTCTACCTGTCGGGTTGCCCGTCTAAACCAGAGGCTGTTATAGATGCCCTAACAAAACTTCGTAAGAAGATAGTGTTGCACGTGTATATCTACTAGGAGAGGAAAGTATGTGCACAGTGAGCACCAACACTTTTGTCCATCTCAACTTCTCAAGGTCTAAGGGTTTCTCGGAAGCATCCATAAAGGTAGAATGTGTATACTTTTGTTTGTAAGAGTGACTATATATGCGTGTATGTGAGCATCTGTATATGTATTGTTATTGTATTTTAAAAAGAACACATTTATAAACATGGAGTTGCCAATGAAAAGCATATAAAATAGTTGGTAGCAAATCCTACACATCTAAATAAAGACTACATGGCAACTACGTGCATGTATATTGTGTTGAGATACAAACACAGTGTAAGAAATTTTGAATAAGCATGGACCTTAAAATTATCCACAAACTTTTAACACTAGTTCCTTAAAATCACTAACCCTTGTAGTTCCTTAAAAAAAATACTATACAACTAACGAGACTCACCATAAATAATAGTATAGGATTACCATAGTAGACAACATAATTACGACACACCCACATACTGCAGCCTTGGATGGGAGGCAGCGCCCCTGCTGGCCGGTAATTTGGCGTTATTAAACGACGTCAAGCGGCCTCATTAAACAACGTCATTACTGCAGGAAGCATGCACGCGCCTGGAAGCATGCAGAAACGCACCAGCCATGCACGCAATGACG